>NC_063261.1:18709272-19010180 GCF_019578655.1 Ricinus communis | reverse complement strand
TACCCTTACAATATACAAAAAATTACATTATTTAACAATCTTCATGTATGAATGTTGAATTCACGTTTTTTGGAAAGAAAAAAGCAAAAATAGTGTTTAATAAATTCTCTACACAATGAAAATGAAAATGTGCCTCCAAAATATCTTTGAAAGGATATTTTTACAATGCTGATATACTGTGCTCTGTTTTTTCTCAAAAAAGAAAACAAAAAGAAGGCTATGGTGTTTTCTTGAGTTGTCAAAAACATGATCTTTCCAACATATCCTTAAACTGAATGGAAATGACCTTAGCAAGTCTTTAAACTGCATAACTTGATGAAGACTATCATGTTTCTAAACTAAAGATTTGATGGAGACCTAAGCAAGTCTTTAAACTGCATAACTTGATGAAGATCATCACCTCTCTAAACTGAAATTTTGATGGAGACCTAAGCAAGTCTATAAACTGCAGAAATTTGATGAAGACCATCATAGCTCTGAACTAAAAATTATATTACCAGAACACTGAAACTCACTGTCTTGAATGAAATCAGAAGTTGGACATTCTCCAAAATACAGAAAATGATAACTGAAGAAAAATACTGCAAAGTGGGGATCAAATCAACGCCAAGACCAAGTCATAAAATTTGCCAAAATCCGGGCTCTAGTCAACTCATTTTGCATTCTCATAATCTCGAACTGATCCTCTATCATCTGACTCGTTGCTTGCCTAATTGAATCCATTGTATCATTTGCTCTAGACTGCCCACCGGCTTCCTGAGTTTCTTGCTGCATCGGATTCAATCCTGCCTGTTGGTCAGTCTTCACACAATTCAAGTGACAATCAAAGCCACAGCCAACACATTTATACATCCAAAAACTCTTGTTCACTAACTCATTACAAACATCACACACAATAGAAATGTTCCCATCACTAGGAAAGTTATCAAAGGTAAGTGTGAGTTCATGAGAGTGTGCATCAATAAGAACTGTGCTAGGCAAAGTGGCACAATTTGTGTGCAAATCAAACTCACACTGAGCACAGCTAAAGCTGAAGGAACTTCCTCCAGGGATTCCACAAGCATTGCAAGAGTAGGACCCACAGGGGTATGTTGGAGCAGGAAGGAGGGTGAGTGTGTGAGAATGATGAGATGGGTGCTGAAGCCAACGAGGTAGATTTAGGCATTGATCATGGAGGAAATGTTTGCAAGAAAGGCAACCATGAGATGGTTCGGTAGCAATGATAAGTCTGTTACAGGCCTTGCATTTGATTTCTTGATCTACATCGTCATTAAAATGATGGGGTATCAAGAAATGTTTATGGCTGAAGTGTTGATATTCCATCTCTCTCTTTTTTCTTTCTTTTTGTTCTTGGTGCATCTATACATGCCTTACTGCAATATTTATATACAACTTGCTTGCAGTTCACAACTAAACAGGTTTAATCTAAAGTCAAGGTCAACTGCAAATTTGAAGTTGAGGCATGAAGATAGGCATCCTTTTCTATATTCTTGATTTTGTTATTCTTATTGAATCATACAAAGTCAATGCTAATTTGCAATTTTTCAAGAAATGCGGCGTCCTAGAATTGATTTACAGGGCGCCATATCATGGGTCTCTTTCTAATTCTCATCCAAACGGACCTTTCAGTTCATCATATTTTATGCATTCCAATGGGAGTTAAATCCACAACCAACACATTTCTTGGACCCAGAGATTGATATGGTTAAATGCACTGACTTCTTCTGGGGTATAGTAAAGTAGCCTAAGGAATCAAGCTAAAAGTCAAGGGGACAGTACAATATTTTTGGCATTTTGTGCAGCTGAAAGTCTACATTCTTACAAAATATCAGGGGAAGACTTAACCTCAATTGTGAAGCTAAGTGCTTCTCTTTCAGATGTCAGAAATTATTAGGAAGACTTAGATCACATGCACTAATTGTTCTTAAGTAAACTTTGACTTTTCCATTCAAAGGATTATTGTGTATACTCAAAGAAGTGAAGAATTGTTTTCTTCATCTTCCTTTCTGGAATTTATACTGGAGGGGTCTTCCTGCTTAAAATTCATGCTGTGTATCTGCTCTATATTCTTTACTATTTAGCTAAATAACATGAATCTGAAGAAGTATGATGTGTTCATTAGCTTTAGAGGTGCAGACATCCGTGATGGTTTTCTCAGCCATCTTTATAAATCTTTATGTAGAAACCAAGTTCATGCCTTTGTGGATGAAAATCTTGACAGAGGAGAAGATATCACATCATCCCTGTTGGAAATAATTGAACAATCATATGTTTCTGTTGTCATTTTCTCAGAGAACTATGCATTTTCTCCTTGGTGTTTGGATGAACTTGTGAAGATACTGGAATGTAAAACAACAATGGCACAGATTGTCCTACCAGTGTTTTACCGTGTAGATCCAATTCATGTGCAACAGCTTACAGGGTGTTTTGGGGATGCAATTGCTAAGCATAGAGAAGAATTCAAGAACTCTTTACGCAAGGTGGAGACTTGGTGCCAAGCTTTGAAGGAAACAACTGGGATGGCAGGGCTGGTTTCTCAGAACATTAAGTGTACTTTTTTTTTTTGTGGCATTGTGACCATGCCCAACATTATGAACTTTATCATCCATCATTTTCTGTGTTTCTTGTGGCTGATCATTTTGCCTTTTTGTACATGGTCAGGTCTGATTCTAACTTAATTGAGGAAATTGTTAGTCAAATCTTGGAGAAACTAGACTGCATCTTTCCAAAGTGATTCATGCAATGATGGGTTAGTTGGAATTGATTTACGTGTCAAGTATGTTGAGTCATTATTATGCCTCGAGTCTGCAGATGTGCGTGTAGTAGGAATTTGGGGAATGGGCGGTATTGGCAAAACAACAGTTGCTGTAAAAGTATTTGATCAAGTTTCTGGTCAATTTACAAGTCGATGCTTTTTTGGAGATGTTAGGGAAAACCTGGAAAAGTTCACACCAGATTGTTTACAAAGGGAACTTCTTTTTCAAGTGTTAGGAAAAGAAATTTCAAATGCAGGCATGCCAATTATGTTATCATCTTCTATTAGAAAAATGCTTTCACGAAGAAAAGTTCTCATTGTTCTTGATGATGTGAGTGATCTAAAGCAAATAGAGCTTTTGATAGGGAAACATACAAGCTATGGTCCAAGGAGTAGAATTATCATGACAAGCAGAGATAAACAATTGCTTCAGAATGCAGGTGCGGAAATATATGAAGTTGAGGAATTGAATGGCTCTGAGGCTCTGTTGCTCTTTTGCTTGCATGCCTTCAAACAAGATTCTCCAAAGAAGGGATACATGGCTCTTTCAGAAAGAGCAATTAAATATGCTCAAGGGGTTCCATTAGCTCTTAAGGTCTTAGGTTCCAATTTATACAGCAGAGATGTAGAAGAGTGGGAAGATGAATTGGAAAAGCTTAAAGGTGCATCAGATGAAGAAATTAGGAAAGTACTGAGAATAAGCTATGACGAACTATGTGAGAATGAGAAGGAAATATTTCTTGATATTGCATGTTTTCTTAAAGGAGTAGATAAAGATCGAGCTGAAAGTATACTGGATGTTCATGGTTCCAGAATTGGAATAAGACGACTGCTTGATAAGTCTCTGATATCTATCTCAAACAATGAGTTAGATATGCATGACTTGCTGGAGCAAATGGCTAAGGATATTATTTGCCAGGAAAAACAGCTTGGCAAACGAAGTAGACTGTGGCAGGCTACGGATATACATAATGTATTTACAAAAGATAAGGCAAGAAACAACGAGTTTGTGTCTTTATCCCCTATATATTGAGTTTTATATGAATGCAGCTTTGTAAGACATAAAATTTTCACTCTTTTGGTGTTGTTAATAGGGGACCGAAGCAATTAAAGGTATATCACTGGACATGTCCAGTGACCTAGAACTAAGTCCTACAGCATTCCAGAGAATGGATAACCTAAGATTTCTCAAATTCTACAATGATTCGGTGGCAAAACCAAAGTACACCTTCCTAAAGGCCTTGAGTTTCTTCCGGATGAGCTAAGATTTCTCTACTGGTATCATTACCCTTCAAAGTCTTTACCAGTGAAATTTTCTGCTGAGAATCTTGTTGAACTTCACTTGTGTAATAGCCAACTTAAAGAACTTTGGAATGGAGTTCAGGTAGGCATTATACAGTATGTTTCTTTTACAATTCTTTAGATGTTAATTCTGAAGTTTAGATATGCTAACTTACTCTTACCTTTTCTTTTCTGTTGCAGTATCTTGTAAATTTGAGATTTATTGACCTCAGCTATTCTGAGTATCTATTCAAATTCCCAGACATGTCTAGAGCTCAGAGTCTTGAGGTTTTATATTTGAGTTTCTGTGCAAGTTTGGTTGAGATTCCCTTGTCTCTTACATATTTGAGCAAGCTAACTGAACTGAATTTACCCTGCTGCACAAGTCTTAGCAGCTTGCCAAGCTTCTATCATTTGAAAAGTCTCAAGTTTCTTTCTTTTGAGCTTTGCCAAAAGATTAGAGCGTTTCCAGAGATTCCTTGTAACTTGATAGATCTAAGTTTAGGTGGAACCGCAGTAAAACAAGTTTCCTCATCAATTGGGTGCCTCTCTCAACTTTGCAAGTTGAAGTTGGATTGGTGTGAGAGGTTTGTGAGTCTTCCAGATAGCATTTGCAATCTGAAATGTCTTAGATATTTTGACATCATGGATTGTGTTAACCTACTTGGACTGCCAGAGAAGTTGGGGAATTTAGAATCTCTGGAGGTGCTTATTGCTTCCGGAACTGGTATCAAAGAACTACCTGACACCATCTGCAATCTTAAATACCTCAAATATTTAGATATCAGTAAATGTGTAAATCTACATGGATTGCCAAATGACTTGGGGAATTTAGCATCCTTGGAGGAGCTTATTGCATCTAAAAGTGGTCTAAGACAAGTTCCACCATCCATCAATCAGTTGAAGAAGTTGATAAAGTTATATTTTGATGAATGTGAAGGTTTGAAACTTCCTCCCTTGACAGGTTTGCCTTATATATTGGAGGTTCATCTAGAGTATTGTGGCATTTCAGAAATTCCCAACAGTCTTTGCTCTTTAGGATCACTGGAAAACTTGTTTGTAGGTGGAAATAATTTTGACAGCATACCTGAAAGCATCGAACAACTTTCGAACTTGGTTGTACTGGATCTAAGTGATTGCAAGAGACTAAAATATTTACCAGTGCTTCCATCTCTGAACTATTTGCATGCAAGAAATTGTACATCTATGGAATCAGCATTCAGTTCAATCCAACTCCTAGAAGAACAACAAAAGCTTGTCGTTTTAGAATTTGGTAATTGCATCAGTTTAGATCGAGCCGAATGTGATAAAGTTTTGGACCTTGCGTTAGCAAGATATTCTCTGGTACTAATTACAAAGAAAATTTTCCTTTATATTACATCTATTTTAGGATAGTAAGTATCTTACATGATCTTCTTGGTACAGGATTCGGCATCACTGTGTCTCCCTGGAAGTGAAGTTCCTCGAAAGATGAAGCATCAGAACAAGAATGGATATTCTCTGTCTTTGTCTTTCAGAGTACCAGAGCAGCTGAACTTCAGCTTTCTCCTTTTTTCTGCTGTTTTTGATCCCAAAGTTTATGGTCCTTCTGAAGGTGTCTTGTGTATTGGTTGTACAGTCAATTTCTTAGACAAGTACGGCCACTGCCATAACCAGGTTGATTCCTGCTGGAATCATGGTTTCTGTTCAAGTCACTGTATGGCCTTTCAATCAGAACATGTGTTCGTTTGGGCTAAGTCGGTTGATTTCATATGGAGAGAGGATGATTTATGTAACATTGTTGTGGAATTCTTTGCTGGAGCATACAAAACTGAACACAGTTGTGATGCAATTATCAAGTGTGGGTTCCATCTGCTACTCAATGATGATGAGTAGGAGGAGGACAAGAGCAGGAACAGGAACCTGCCCTTCAAGGATTACATACCTAGCACTAATTTCATGTATACAAGGTTATATATAACTACTTGCATTTCAAAGTCTCACCTTTAACAGATCTTTCATTGCATATTATCTTATTTAGCTGCCTGTCAAGCCAAATTTGAAGGCATGTCTAAGTTACCCTGTTCACCACCATTGTTTCCAAATATTAACTCTTCTTCTATTAATGATTTCTGGGTTTTATTGCTTGGCCAACTGATTTTAGTTACCAAACACACTTCAAAGATACATTCATAGTAGCAACAGCACCAGCCTGGAGTAATGAAGTAAACTTTCTATGTAACAATTGCTTTAGTATATAACACAAAATCATGGAAAAAGCTGCACATAACCAGTTAAGATAGCAATTCCTAAAATTACAATAGGTGGAAGGATGACAAAGGCTCCAATAGTAGCAAAAAAAACTGAATCATTCCTTTGAGAAACTTCATCCAAGTAAGCCTGTCTTCTAATGTTTCTCTTCTGTGAAATTGTTAAGAACTTTGGACTAAACTTCTTCAGGTTTTTACCTAATGGGATGCTGAATTCTTCATCTTCATCTCTTTCTCCTACCAATTTTGCAAGCTGCTGCCTTATTGTAAGTTTGTAAGAACTGCCATCACTTTCATATCCTGATCACCATGGCATAAGAAGTTAAATTTTCATATTCGAGATCAATTCCATTTTAGGCCTATTTGATTAACAGAATTAACATTAGCATACCGACTGTATCAGGGGATGATGAGGAGTTGGATGTAAGTTGATCCAAGAGGTCTAGCTGTGTCCGAGTGGAGGATAATGACCCTACAAATAAATGCACATATAAACACATCAAAAAACAACCAAGCAACTATACAAGATTCAATTTGAAAACCAAGAGCTACCAACTGGGGACTATATAATGGAATAATAAACATACCAGAAAATGGAGGAAGGTCTTGTTCCTTTATTCCACTTTCAGCACCTTCTGATTTAGCAAATATTTTTCTACAGGAAGAGTAGTAGAACTTGAACAGATGCTTGTGCTTTGGTATTAGGAAGTGAGAATTGTTAGCAGACGAAGAAGAGCAAGAAGAGATTTGGCAAGGAGAAGCAGGACTGATATTTAAGGCCATGGAATAAACTTTTCAGTTTGGGTAAATTGTAGGAGTTTTGAAGGCTTCATTTCCATGGTTTTGTTGTGATGTGAGGCTATAAAAAATTCATTTCCCAAACTTAAAATTTTTGTTGTATTAATAGCCACCTGAAATTTTTTTGTCAAAATATTATCAAATAGCCAGAATTTCTGTCCTCCACAAATGTCAAATTTATATGACTGCACCAGGACAAAGACCCATGTTTCAGATGTGGACTAGAAGCAAGAAACTGAACTAAATTTAAGCCTATCTGTTTCATGGGCTGGGGCATTCTTCAATGTGTGGTTTTGGGCATTTACCTACAGTGTAGCTATCAGAGCCCAAAAAGGGTTAAAAACTTCACCTTTTTGTCTCCTATGAAAATTAAAGATTTAGACACAAAGTTCAATATTTTCCTTCCTTTTAAAGTTTGAAAATTCATATGCAGTATTGATCAATATATCACACGTTAATAAGAGAATAATATGTATATATGAGTATTTTATATTTTAATATTAAATAATTAATATATATTTTATTATTTAAAATTAATAAATATGTATTAATAATTTGTCGGTTTAATATATAGTATAGGTGAGGAGATAAACCAAATTTAAGGAAGAATATTTCCTTTTAAAATTGTAATTAAACACCCTTAACTTGCAATACTAAAAGGAAATCATTGAGGAAAAAAAAACTGCAAGAAACATATATACATTTATATTGGGAATTTAAAATTAAAGGTTAAATAGGGAGTGAAATGGTTGGTTGATTGTTTTACTTGTAAAATTAGGAAAATTTTAAAGTTTAAATTTTTTTGTTCACATTATTTCAATATTGGTAAGAATTTATTACATTTGTGATGAAAATAAAGAAATAACTATTATTATTTAGTTTACGACCTATTAAGTCTCTAATAAATAAATAAATTGACCTATTTTCTAATAAAACTAGACTAATTAATACATTCATCTCACTGATCGATATTATAAATAAATTGAAATAAACCCCTTTGCAAACAAGATCAATTATATTTCTCAAAAAAAAATTTGAAGGTCAATTGTTGGCTAATTAACATTGAATTAGTCTAAGTCCATACATGTATTATTTGATTATATAACAAGGTGAAGATTGAAGAGTACAACAAACTTGTCTCTCAGGGCATGAAAGGCTAGCTACTAGCTCACATTTTTTTGAACAGTGAGGAAGTGATGGTTCTTGTTTATCTGCCTCCTTTGATTCTCTCTTTGGTGGTCCAACACTAATGATCTCTGCAATTTTTCCTGCCCTCTTCAGCCTTTTAACAACTTGAAATGGATCTACTTCTCCAGTCACTGTTAATGTTCCCTTCTCACTATCAATTTCTATCATATCAATGCCTCTTCACAAAGTTGATCAATATGCTTAATGAGGACCAAATTGCAAGCAAAGAAAACTATTTCTTGTTGTGTAGTTTAGAATTGGTGTGAATTTCGATAATATTTTTTATTTCTTAAACATAGAGCTCTAAAATTCATAAAATAGTTAGGATTGTTATGTATTTATCATAATTTTTCAAGAATGTTCAAAGTGCATTACTAATTAAATATGTCAAAAAAATAAAATACAGTAAGAACCTAAATGTTTGTAGGAATATGTTAGGGAAAGAATGTAATGTTTTGATCAGTTGTTTACCTTCAAGTCTAGTGACAGTCTTCAGAACTTCTGTCTGACATTTGTGACAATTGGTATCGACACCAAAAACTATCTTCTGCATAATTGGAAACTAGATCGTTAAATGGACATATGCTAGGGATATATGCATATAATATTACCCTTTCTACATACATCCTGTCATACCATGAGGCTATTGGTTGGATTCAAATTAGCTCAAATTAGAAAAAAAGAAAGAAAAGAAGCCAATAAAAAATTATCCTTATTGATATCTTCATTGTAAAAATTAATAAAAAGAATTCAAGACTCATCAAAATCGATGAAAATTGATGAATATAAAAATAAATTATTTTTATTGTATAATTCAAGTCGAATCATGATTTGTAATAACATAAAAGAAGTATGAAGACATACTTTTTGGCCTCTTTTCAAGTTCAGGTCAATATGCCAAGTAGACCTGTAGAAGAAGGGAAAGAGGAGGGAAAGAAATACCAACAACACGGATATGTATCAGCACATGGTAGCCAAGGACTAATGCTATGAAGAAAGTTACAAATGAAGCTTTTATATAGGCCTCCAATGCAGATCACTGTCTCTATATCATATTATTCCAAAATGATAATTCTTCCCAAACATTCTCTTTGTTTTTTTGGCTTTAAAAAATAAATAAATAAAAGAAGAATGTACAACTGGGCATTGAACTACCATCACAATACACTAGGCCAATTAGCTAATGAAAACATTATTATTATTATTTATATTCAAAAGTAATAAATTCATAAATTATTATATTTTTTTATTAAAGCTTAATCTTTTGTCCTATATAATAACAACAATAATTTTAAATATACTAATATTCAAGGATGATTGTAAAGAAATTCTTACTCGAGACCTTTTTTATAATAATTTATTTTTCCTTTTCAAGATTATAAACAATTTCATTTTAGTAATCTTATTTTGAAATTGTTGAAGAAGCCCCAATACCTGTTGAAGACACACCAAAACCACCAGACTATGGTAACAATGTTCAAACAGTCTTTGACTGTTGGATATGGCCTCAGAACTCCTGATCATCACAGGCCTATTAGGGAAAAGGAGCAACACTCTCCCCTAAGGGAAAATGCTACTTCTACCTTCCCCTAAGCTAGAATTGAACGTTGGAGTGCAACAAGCAGCAAGAAATAGCAATAAGACCGTTGCATTCGAAAACTAGTATATAACAGGATTCTCATTTCTCATGTAATCTCAGAATACTAACAATTACTGTATATTCATAATTGATAATAGAAGCTTAAATTCATCATGGTATCAGAGCAGGAATGATCCTATCATCACTTACCCACACAATCAAAATCCCAATCAAAAACTCAGCCAACCGAAATTCTCATCATGTCTCAAAACGATCTTACCAAACTCACCAACATCACATTAACAGGTAATCAAAATTATTTCCAATGGTCAAGAGCAGTATGCATCGGCCTCAGTGGAAGAAAAAAATTAGGGTTCATCATAGGAACCCGAAAGAAGCCACAGCTAATCAACCCCAATCAACCAACAAAAGAAGAGATTGAGGCAATCGAAGATTGGCAGACGACTGACTATATGGTCATGTCCCTTCTGACCAACACGATCGAGCCTCAGATTGCCAGGCTATGTATGTTGCTGGCATCATCACAGGCAATATGGGAGAAATTGAAACAATTGTATGGTCAAGAGCAAAATTATGCTCATATATTCAACTTAAAACAGGAATTGGCACAGATAAAGCAGGGAACTCGGTCCAGCGCGAGTTACGCGACCGAGGTATTAACCAGGTGGGAGGAGCTACAGAGCTACCTCCCACTTACATCGGACCTAGAAGAAGCAAGGAAGAGAGCATAACAGGATTTAGTATTCACTTACTTGGGCGGGCTCGATTCAAGTTACGAGGCCGTTAGGTCTCAAATTTTGCTGTCCAGCAGACTCCCTAGACTTGACGCGATCATCTCTCTCGTTCAACAAGAGGAGACCAGGCGTGTTACCATGGGAGTAATGTCAAACCAACACATATCAGAAAATCGAGCTTTTGCTTCTCAATCGCGAGAATCGGCTTGGGTGCGAAGGACGCCTAACAACGTCGAGAGATGTGACCACTGTAAAAAGCAGGGTCACTCCCACGAGCGTTGTTGGCACCTTCATCCGCACCTTCGGCCGACGCTCAATCAAGGGGAACGAAGCAGAAATGGAGAAAGGAGAAATGGCGAGGAACGAAGAAGAGAAGGGGGATATGGCGGCTTAGGAGTGCTGAATGCGTCTAACCCTAAGGGGTATGATGCGTTCAGTAGGTCGGATGTAGCAAGCGGGTGCGGGTCGGCATCTTTTAATTCAACCCGACCCGACCCCGATACTTACACTCGACTCGGCCCTAATGCCTCGGCCCAGCCCACCTACAACTTATGGGCCGGCCCAGATTCAAGCACTTCGACCCAGCCCAACCCGAAGCCCGACCGACCGAATCCGGCCAGGAAAATTGCCAAATTTCCCAAATTCTCTCTCAGCTTCAGTCCATTTTACAGCTCCAACAGTCCCATGGAACAGGTTTAGTATCTCATAATTCCCAAAAATCTTCAAAATGGATTATTGACTCCGGAGCGACTCATCACATGACTTGGGACCAAACAAAATTATATAATTTTGTTCCTACGGATACCCAACATGTGATCGTTGCAAATGGAGATAGAGCCAAAATTTCTGGTTTTGGCTCTTCACAATTGTTTAATAATACTAATCTCATACATGACATTCTTTTATTACCTAATTTTACATCTAATTTGTTATCTGTGGGTACTATAACTCGCACTTTAAATTGTAATGTAATTTTCTCACATTCAACTGTAATATTTCAGGATCGCACCACAGGGAAGACGATTGGTGAGGGGTACTTTGAAAATGGTCTCTACTACCTGACCAATCATACCAATCGGTGCCTTGCAACCACTAAATCCTCCCACGACAACACCTTAATGCATAGGCGATTTGGGCATCCGGCCGATAAAATTTTAAATCAATTATTTTGTCTTAAAATCAACTCTGGTTGTTGTGACACCTGCAAATTTTCAAAGCATACCAGATTGTTGTTTCCTGTATCCTCCACTATTTCAACAAAGATGTTTGATTTAATTCACTCTGATGTTTGGGGACCTGCCCCTGTACTTCATACAATTATTTTCGTTATTTTGTAACATTTATTAATGATTTCTCCCGTCTCACATGGGTATACTTACTAAAAGGCAAAAATGAAGTTTTTTCTTATTTTCAGAATTTCTTTTATTTCATTCAAACTCAATATAATGCCAAAATTTAAATTTTTCGATCTGACAATGGCACTGAATATATTAATAAAACTTTCTCTGATTTCTTTTCCACAGAAGGCATTTTACATCAAACTACCTGTATTTACACTCCTGAACAGAATGGCGTTTCTGAAAGAAAAAACCGTCATCTTCTTGAAGTTACAAGATCACTCCTTTTTCAAAACAATGTTCGCCATATTTTTTGGTCGGATGCCCTCCTCACAGCTGCCTACCTTATTAACCGATTACCTACTCCCACTCTTAAAAACCTCAGTCCTCTGGAAATCCTTAAAGGCCGAAAAGTAGAATTAGGCCACATTCGAGTTTTTGGCTGTATTGCTTTTGTTCATATTAAACGATCCCATAAACTTGACAAAAGTTTCGTTAAAACTATTTTCCTAGGACACTCCTCTGAAAAAAAGGGGTACAAGTGCTATGATCCCTCCACACACAAGTCTTATATTTCCAGAGATGTGTTTTTTTATGAAAGTTCAGCCTACTTCCCCACTGCTTCTCACCCCACGTCTCCCTTATTTCCCGATAACTTTTCCTTTTTTGACAGATCCGATCCATCTCTCTCAGCCGAAGTAGAGATTTTAGGGGTCCCATATGTGGCTACTCCTTCAGGGGGAGATCGGCCTATTCCTGCGGCAACTCCTTCAGGGGGAGAAAATGAACCACAAGTGGAAGAAGCAATTGCCCTGCGGAGATCATCTCGACCATCTAGACCTCTTGCTAAGCTAAAGGACTATGTGTCCCACTCGGTATTGTATCCTATCCATCGCTTTATCAATTATAAATCAGTCTCGAACTTTTATAGGGCATATCTCAACTCTCTTTCTTCTCACACTGAGCCAACTTCTTTCTATGATGCTAACACCAACCCTAATTGGTGTAAAGCCATGAAAGAAGAACTCCAGGCCCTGGAGAAGAATGAAACCTGGAAGCTTGTCACCCTACCACCAAACAAAAGACCAGTTGGTTGTAAATGGGTATATAAAATCAAATACAAGCATGATGGTTCAATTGAGAGGTATAAAGCTAGGCTGGTAGCAAAAGGCTTTACTCAGATCTATGGTGTGGATTACCAGGAAACCTTTGCTCCGGTAGTAAAAATGAGCACTGTCGTATTTTACTATCTGTTGCTACTAACTCAGGGTGGAGATTATTTCAGATGGATGTTAAGAACGCATTTCTTCAAGGATCTCTGGAAGAAGAGGTGTACATGTCTCTCCCTCCAGGTCATAAATTTTCCTCTGACTCCTCCTTGGCATGTAAGTTACAAAAGGCAATCTATGGATTGAAGCAATCTTCTAGAGCATGGTATGCCAAGCTAAGTCATTTTTTTATTAAAAATTGATTTCAGCAAATGTACCTCCGATTCATCCATGTTCGTTAAACACACTCACACATACACGATCATTATCTTGATTTATATGGATGACATTATTGTAACAGGGAACAGTAATGAGGAAATTGAGAAAGTAAAGCAAAAACTAAAAGAGGAATTTAACATTAAGGATCTTGGTCAATTAACTTACTTTCTCGGAATAGAAATAGCAAAATCTCATAAAGGGCTATTTCTGTCTCAAAGAAAGTATGTTCTAGATCTCTTAAAAGAAACAGGAAAAATAAGAGCTAAGCCTATAGATACCCCTATAGAGACCAAAACTAGACTCAACTTAGAGGATGGTGATTCTTTAGGTGACATAGGTCATTACCAGCGCCTGGTGGAAAAATTAATATATTTAACCGTCACCAGACCTGATATTAGTTATGCTGTGAGTATGATTAGCCAATTTATGCATGCTCCCCGTACCCTTCATTTAGATGCGGTTGATAGGATCCTAAGATATCTCAAAGGTACTCCAGGACAAGGTATCTGGATGAAAAATAACAATAATACTATCACTGTTACTGGTTTCTCTGATGCAGATTGGGTAGGGAGCTGTGAGAGGAAATCGACTTCAGGATTCTGCACATTTGTAGAGGGAAACCTAGTAACATGGAAGCGCAAAAAATAATCAGTAACCGCAAGATCCAGTGCCGAAGCCAAGTATCGTGTCATGGCATCGACGGCTAGCGAACTCATTTGGATAAAGCAAGTATTGGTTGATATGAGGGTAGAACATAAAGGTCCAATGGAGATGTACTGTGACAATCAAGCAGCCAGACACATCGCATCGAACCCAGTCTTTCACGAAAGGACTAAACATATTGAAATTGACTGTCACTTCATAAGGGAGAAAGTTTAATCAGGAGAAATCACAACTCCGTTCGTCCGAAGCCACGAACAACTGACAGACATCTTCACCAAGGCCCTAGACAAAACAAGTTATCGAAGGCTTCTCAACAAGATGGGTTCTATCAACTTATTCGAACCCACCTTGAGGGGGAGTGTTGAAGAAGCCCCAATACCTGTTGAAGACACCAAAACCACCAGACCATGGCAATAATGTTCAACAGTCAAAGACTGTTAGTAAGGACCAACAGTCTTTGACTGTTGGATATGGCCTCAGAACTTTTGATCATCACAGGCCTATTAGGGAAAAGGAGCAACACTCTCCCCTAAGGGAAAAGGCTAGTTCTACCTTCCCTTAAGCTAGAATTGAACGTTGGAGTGCAACAAGCAGTAGCAATAAGACCGTTGCATTCGAAAACTAGTATATAACAGGATTCTCATTTCTCATGTAATCTCAGAATACTAACAATTACTGTATATTCATCATTGATAATAGAAGCTTAAATTCATCAGAAATAATACCTAAAGAAAAAATTTGATTACATGATGATAGAGACACCTCTTCTCATGGATTTAAAAGGAGTCTCATTGATGAGATACCATGAAGGAGCTAGCTGGTTTTCAATTAAAAGAATTAAATTAAAAGGCATTTGTTACATATCCCAGTAGGCTTGGTCAATTTCTATATATATATATATTATATAGTTGACCCCATTGATATATAAACATTTGGATTTCTTTAAGATGAAAAAACAATTCCCATTCATGAAAAAGTAGTACGTGGCAACTATACACAAAGATTAATTTTACTGGATTGGAGTAGATGATGATGCCCAAGTTGTGCTACTAATAATCAATTCTAAGGAATTGAGGCAATAGTTAATTATTTGCAAATGGGGTACATTAATTCTTTTTAGATGCA
Source organism: Ricinus communis (assembly GCF_019578655.1). Lineage (NCBI taxonomy): Eukaryota > Viridiplantae > Streptophyta > Magnoliopsida > Malpighiales > Euphorbiaceae > Ricinus > Ricinus communis. The sequence continues at coordinate 18,994,963 of NC_063261.1, read as the reverse complement.
GTCAGCTTATGACACACGAACAAGTTTACATCTCCTGAAACAAAGGGATCAAAGAACTTCAATTTCTGATGTCTGATGTAATACAACTGAAAAAGAATTATCAGGTTAAGGATTATCAGGTTAAGGATGTCAGGCATGAAGGAGATCAAAAATAGCTTACATTACTTGATTACAGTACACTTCCTGATGCAGGAAATATTTATATCCATGATCCATCCTGATGTAACATAATTTTTGCAGAGTCTCAATTCAATGCAAAGGAATGGAATACACAGAAAGGCACTAATCAAGTGCCCATTAAAGAATTCAAAGTAGTTTAGGAACTACGCTGATCAGGTTCAGAATTATGTTAACAGAAAGCTACTGACTACTGACTAGCGGAGTGGAGTAGTCACTGTAATTACAAGCAGTCAAATAGGAACTTAAGTCGGCTAAACTAAGTAGTGGCAACTGAGAGAGGAGAATTTATCTATTTGTGTCATGGAGAAGTGACTTGGTTTTTGATTCTGCTGGATCGTCTGACCGGAGTAACCCACACTTCTTCTCCATTTCCCTTCAAAACCATAACAAGAATATCAGTATTAGAAGAAATGAATTTTGGTTTATGCTTAAAATACAGGTCCACAAGTCATATATGCTTACATGCTTGTTTGTTATTTTCTCATATGTGGTGAAACTGCCATAAGAAGGTGACCCCATAGAACAATCTGATGAGGCCATGGATTCTCTCCTGGTGCTCCTTTTAGGCTTCCTTTCTTGGCTCTGAGCTTCACTTGTCATGCGCTTTTGTCCTTGTTTGCTATAGTAAGATGAGCTGCTGTACTGGAAACTGCTCATTTCTGATGGACATGACTCCCCAGTTGTTTCAACCTCTGTCTGCCAATTCCTTGAAGAAGGTGACCTCTCCTGGGATGTGTGTCCCGTGGTCACTGACAAGGAATTGTGATAAAGTTTCTGAGTCAGTGGCACTTCATCCCCTGTGATAGCAGCTGTTGGTCCTCTGGATGTCTGATTCTTCGTTTTAATGAAAGCAACAGCAGCAAGTAGACTCAACACGAGCAAGGAAATTCCCATGATCGTCTGTGCTGAAAACAGGTTCTTGTTTCCTACAAGTGACAAGTCCACTGATTCTGTACTTTGAGAACTCTTCATTTTAGCATCTGACTCTAAGCTTTCAAGTTTGTTCTCTGCTATAATGGACTCAATTTTGGCTGAAAACGTATCAGTTTCAGCTATAGAGTCACTGGACTCAGACACTTCTGGCGGAATGTCAGCAGCCTGTGGGATTGGAACTGGGAGCTGAAAGTATTCATGTGCTGCAATCACTTCTTGTTTTTCAAACTCTTGGCCCTTGCTATCTCCTTCTATTACTTCTTGATCAATTTCAGCGGTGGCTTCTACAACTTCTCGAATGGTCTCATCAGCTTCAATTGGCTGATCCTCCTCTTTCTCCATTAACTCAAGTCCTGCAACTTCTTCAATACTCTCATAGGAATCAATTGGTTGGACTTCCTTGTTCTCTCCTTCTATAACTACTTGATCAGCTTCCTTGGCATCTTCTGCAATTTCTGGAATGGTCTCGTTAGCTTCAATTGGTCGATCCTCCTCTTTCTCCAATAACTTAGCATCTGCAACTTCTTCAATATTCTCATCAGAATCAATTGGTTGGACTTTCTGTTCCTTCAATGACTTAATATCAACCTCTTCTTCCTTTATTGGCCCTAGCTCATTGCTTTCATACTTGAAAGTACTATGACCAGCCAGAATGAAATTATTATCGACCAAGTCATCCTTGAGCAAAGTAGACAAGTTGGCGAATTGTAGGGGAGCTGGTCTGCGCTGTTCTCCGAAGCTGATGATCAGACTATGAATATAAGATAAATACTCATACAACCATTGCCGGAACTTCTGGGCTAGACCCTCCAAATTGTCTCTGGTGAACTCTGTGATTTCAGGTGGGACATATAGATTGGAGAAGCTCAAGTTATTAAGCACAGAAGGGTCCATAACGGGCGAATTACTGACTGATGCCCATAAACAGGCAATAGCCAGGACAAAAAGCAAAGCAGTGAACTTTGTTCTCGTAAAAAAGTTTGGCTTAGACACCCTTTTTGCTGTAACAGCCACCTCAGATGCATTGATGGGATTTGGTTCAGAAACAAGCAGCTCTTCTTCTTCTTCTTCTTCTTCTTCTTCTTCTTTCACAACATCACCTGAAGAAGAACCTTCAGATTCTTTCTGTGAATCCTCAGACTGGGTTTCCTCTTCAGTAACTTCAGCATCTGAAGAACTTTCAGATGCAAAAATCTCCTCAAGCTGCTTGCCATCTCTTTCCTTGTTAAGATACAGCTCGATTCGTGGGTTAGGCTTATAATGAAGAAACTGAGGCCTTGGTGAGAGGTAATTAGTCTTGGGATCATAAGGAGGCATTGATGGATCAGCATCAAGAGGTGCCAAAGCAGGAATTGGCAAAGAACAAGAAGTCCTTGGACTAATATTAAAACTTGGATCAAGATTAACACAATCATTTTCCATAGTAGCACTCTCTGATGATGAATCCAAGTCATCATTGGTACTTGAATGTACCATAGAATCAAGATCTTCATTACTATTTAACTCTTCCTTGTCCTCCAAATAAATGATTGTTGGATCAAATGAGACCTCCTTCTTCTGATTCAAACCCTTTTCAGGCTTTTTACCCAAGACTTCCTTAGTAGGGCCTTTACTATCGGAATATGAACTAGAAGAGCGAATTTGCTCATTCCTCTCAGTCAGGATTTTCTTTCTTGGAGATGCATGGATTTTTGAGGCTGCAGAGATTGTTGGAGACATGAAATTCTTGGCACCCTTTGAAGAAGCTGGTGACTGAACCTTGGCCTGTTTCAAGTTCTGATCTTTACCGTTTTCTTTGTCCTCAGAATCACGCAAGGAAACAATTATATTTTCTCTTCCAATGGATTTTCTTCGCGGATAATCTGCCAGTCAAAGGAAGAGCGTGATAATCAGAACTAGGAAGTCTAACCTACACTATTAGCCAAAAAGGTAACTTGATGACAAATGTTTCCAGGCACTGTTTGTTTCAAAATAATTAAAACAACCTGATACAATGACTGAAATGACAAAAATAAAATAGAGAATTCTCCAGGATCCAAAGTAAAATTCATCATAATAAACTGATTTTCCTGGAAATTAAACAAACAAACTAGGATGTGCCGAGCAATTAGTTAAAGGCTAGAAAACCAATTATGCACCAAGTCCCAAATTATTGCCTACTATCCTCCTATTTTCTTGATAACCAAACAAGCCAACATTGAAAATCTGACTCCAAAACGTATTTCAACATACATGAACCCAGGCAACTTTTTCCTAAAATAAAGAGAAAATTAAACAAAAGCCACATGTTATAAGAGCTAGTTAATTGCTTATTTCACTTCCTATAAACCCCAAATAATAAAAATCCATTAAACTTTTTCTCCTCTTCTTTCCTATCCTCCCCCAAATCTCACCAACTAAACAAATAATTAATCCAGAAAAAGCAACAAATCTCGAAAAAAGGAAAAAGAAAAAGAAAGGAATTTGAAGGACTATTAATACAAGAAAAGGAACAAATGTAAGAAGAAAATAAAGAAAAAAATTCTAAATAGTATTAAAACAAGATAAGAAACAAGTACTGGAAAAAGAATGTAAAGAAAGAAACAAACCTGAAGGGCTATTAACAGGAGTATTGGGGTTAAACCCAGGTCTTTGATTAGTAATAATCGAAGGTTTAGCAAATGGATTACCACTAAAACTCCTTCTCATGGGATTGCTAACCTCTGAATTTCTTGGGTTAGTGGGTTTGTTAGGTGCTGGAGAGCAGGAAGAAAGGTTCTTGCTTGCAGGCGCAGCCATGGATAGTGAAAAATATTAAAAGAAAATATTACTTTACAAGTATTGATTAATGGGTAGCGATAATTTCTTCCAGAACTGCAAAAGAATTATTAAAGATGGAGCCTTTGAATAGCAACTATCGTGAATTGATAGAATCTTGAGGGTTTTGATCATAGAGAGAGATATGGGTTTGATGGTAACGGCTAGTTTTGGAAAAGAATTGGGGATTTAAGTGAAAGTATTTGTTGACCGTTGAAGGTTGGTGATTTGAATAGTGGAAAAGAGTAATAGCCGTTAGATTTTGTGTGCGCTTGGTAGCCGTTGACAAAAAGAGGATTTATTATGATTTTTGTAATTTTATGATCTTTTTTCTTGATTTTGTTGCCTTACAGGGAATCGAGAGAAATGTTTATCTTTTGATTTTTCTTTTTAAATGATTTTCAATGCTTCTGAAGACAAACTAGGATAAATGTTTTGGCCTAAACTTTTTTTTTCCATTACATACATAGTATATTTATATTAAAATAATTTTTATTCTAAATGCATGCTGCTTATGATTTTTTGTCATTTAGTCAGTTTAGCACTTTAACCGATATAATCTAACGGACATTTGAATTTAATTTTTTATGATATTTTAATTTTTCTTTTTAATTTGTATCTTCATTCAATATATTTATATATGGATAGAAATATTTAAATATTACAAAAAAATAAATTTAGATATATATTAAATTTATATTAAATTAAATTAAAAATTAAAATATTAAATTAACTAATTAATTGAAATATATATTTAGTCTAATTTTTAACAATTGATATTATGGACTAGATGAATTATAAAGAATGACCACCTCTTTTAACATTTTCTCTTTTAACTTTTTTCCATTACATATATAATTAACAATATTTTTACACTAAAATAATTTTTTGCCAATGGTAAGAAATTGATATTATATCATTACTTTTCACATTTAATAAGTTATAATCGCATGTATAACGAGTATGGGAGATGGCTTTTTTTAATTATATACAATAGTTAATGTTTTCTTCAATTAAAATAAATTTTAGCATTGTTAAGAATTTTGAATCAGCGGTCGATGGAGCATTTCAAATTTCGGGTCTAGCCAGACTTAGCCGGGCTTAAAAATGTTAAAATTTATATTTAAATTTAGCTATGTGAATCTAAATTTTTTATTGAGCTTAGTCTGTCATAAAAATATATTTTATTCTTTTTATAAATTTATATTTAAGTCTATCCAAAAAATAAATAAATTTTTACGAGTTTAGATTTGAGCAAGATTAATATAAAAAGAAAATGTCCAAAGACATATATTCAAGCCTATGAACAGGTCTAGCTGCCACTCTTGCTAAACAAAGAAGGGAGATTATTGGTTTACCTGAGAGAGGGCAGCATCATCTTAGCTAAAAGGATGGGTGGTGCAGTCTGTTCTTATTAAGGTGATACAAAGGTCCTTATTGATCAAGTTCATGTTCAAATCCAAGGAGTCGTCGCTTCTTTTTGGCTAAAGATTTATTGGATGCATTATTTTTATTTAATTGGGTAACCAATGATTTCTTAACTTTTAATGATAACTTCTATTTTTCAGGAAAAAAAGAAAATTTTGCCTCTATAAAATATATAAAAAGATGACTATTACATATACAATAATTATGGCTTATTTGATATATTTATGAATTTAAAAAATTTAGCAATGTCAAATTCTTTTTCTCTTTTTTTAACTCATTTAATTTAAAAGATTAAATAAAAATAATACTATGCATAGAGAGAGGCAATTTAAGAAGATGAGAAGGAAATAGTTGGAAAATTAAGTTTAATCATATTTGTCTAATAAAACATATTTAGGAGGAAAAGAGAATTGAAGGAGAATAATTTCCTTTCATTCTCTTTGTAGAAGTTGAAATTGATTATATCCTAATTTATGGTGTAAAAAATTTTAACTCATGAAAAGAAATTAAAATTTAATTAATTATCATTTTTATCTCTATTTATTGTAATAGAAAAATTCAAAATTAATTAATTCACCCATTTTCTCTAATAAAATATTTTTCTCTAACCAAATATAATAGGGTAAAAAAAAAATTTCTCTTTCCTTCAACTCTTTTCCGTTCCTTTTAAAATACATTCCCTCCCATCCTCCCTTTGTTGCCATGCATAGTGTTAGTAATTTTTTTTAATTTTATCTATCAATTGAAATGTTTTATTGATAAATTATATATTTTTTTTATTTATGAATTAATTTTATATTTATATCTTATGGTCCTTATATAATAATCATATTAGTCAATTTTTATCTAAATTATTATAATTTCTAACATAAACTAAATAATTAATAGATCATTTATGTTAAATATTTTCTATTGATATTATTTTATTTTCTAGTGATTTACCATGTTAAACTTGACACCTTCTAATAGTTGCAGACACCTCTCAATAAAATGGTTTATCGAAAGGAAGAGTCAGACAATCATGAATATGGGTGTTAATATAATTTCAGGAAAGAAAATTTTCAAAATATTATTGGCCTGAAGATGTTAATTGCACAATTCATGCATACTCTTAATAGTTATAGGAGTCCAACACTAGCACTGAAGAACAAAACTCTAAAAGAAGCTTGGAGGTAGTGAGGAGTCAAGAGTATATATAAACACATTATATGGTCATATTTTGAATAAGATTATGGTGACCAAAGATGTGTTGTTGGAAGAAGACAACAGTTTGAGATTAGGCAAATCCATAAGGAAGTTATCTTGGTTGACTTGAATTAAGGCGACAATGACAAAGAACAAAGTGTAGCTGCTAGAAATAGAGACGAAGCTCATAAAGAGATCATAAGCTAAAGAAGACACTAATTACAACTGCCACGAGCTTAGTATAGCCTGATAGAATCATATTTTACTAAGGAAAATTTTCTTATGAGCATATACTTTGTTCATTAAAGTGGGGAAATATATAAAATTTTAATTATTTATCTCTATATCAACCGCTGAAGTTTTTACGGATAATAATGAACGTATAATAGTTGAATGTAAAAATTGTATGATGTATATGAGAAATTATTAATGGGAAAAAGATAATCTTTATTGATTATAATGTGTGCTATATATACAAGCATCTGTACATCCAATATAGGAAGAAAACTAAGCTTGCTCCTAAAGAATAGGAAGCAAATAGGAAGCAAGAAATATAGGAAACAAAACTAAAACAAGGAACATCTAAAATAGGAACATCTATGATACAGGAAAATCTCTACACTTCCCCTCAAGTTGGAGCATGAAGATTACAAATGCCCAACTTGCCCAACAAGTGGTGAAACTGTTTGAATCCCAATGCCTTTGTGAAAAGATCTCCAACTTGGTCACTTGAACGAACATGAGAAGTGCGTATCTCATTACTAATCAAACGATCACATACGAAGTGGCAATTAATCTCGACGTGCTTTGTTCGTTCGTGGAAAACCAGATTGGTAACAATATGGAGAGCAGCTTGGTTGTCACATATGAGAGACATAGGCGAGGATAATGTGACATTGAGTTCCAAAAATAAGGAGCGTAACCACAATAACTCACTTGTGGCATTTGCCATTGCCCGATATTCTGCTTCAGCTGAAGAGCGAGAAACCGTAATTTGCTTCTTTGATTTCCAAGATATAGGACTCTGTCCAAGAAAGACTATGTAGCCAGTGGTCGATCATCTAGTTGTAGGGCAACTTGCCCAATCCGAATCACAATAGGCTGTCAAATGTAATGAGTTTGAAGAAGAAAGAAAAATGCCTTGGCTTGGCACAGACTTTAAGTAACAAAGAATGTGAAATGTTGCATTCAAATGAGGCACTTAAGGGTCTTGCATGAATTGACTCAGAACCTGTACGGGGTAAGTGATGTCAGGGCGTGTAATGGTCAAATACAACAATTTACCAATGAGCTGATGATATTGTCCCACATCTGATACTGGATCTCCAGCATTTGCAGCAAGATTGTGTCGTGATTCCATGGGAAAGCTTGCTGGTTTAGCATCTAATAAGCCCACCTCTTTAAGAAGATCCAGTGTATATTTTCGTTGGCTAAGAGTTATCCCTTCTTTGTTGCGTGCCACTTCAATACTGAGAAAATATTTGAGGGTCCCAAGATCTTTGATGCGAAAAGCCAAGTTTAAATAGTCCTTTACTTGACTTATAATATGCAGATCATTTCCTGTTATAACAACATCATCAACGTAAACCAGCAAAGCTATAAAACGATTATCTCGTACCAATGTAAACAAGGAGTTGTTTGCTGCACTTTGCTGAAAACCAAACCTTTAGAAAGACTTAGAGAGTGTTTGGAACCAATTTCGTGATGCTTGTTTAAGTCCATAAAGGGATTTTCTTAACCCGCAAACACGATTATCACCTGGATTAGCAAAACCTTGTGGGACTTTCATGTATACCTCCTCATGCAAGTCTCCATGAAGGAAGGCATTGTTTACATCTAGTTGGTGTAATTCCCAGTGACGTATGGCAGCAACTGAAAGCAAACATCGCAAGGTTGTAATCTTGGCAACTGGCGCAAATATATCATGATAGTCTAACCCTTCAATTTGCGTCCCTTAGCAACCAAACGTGCCTTAAAGCGCTCAACAATACCATCAGATCAATATTTAATTTTATAGGCCCATTTAGAGTCAATGGCATGTTTGCCTGGCGATAAAGGTTCCAAAGTCCATGTATGATTCTCCTATAATGCATGAATTTCTTACTGCATCGCATGTTGCCATCTAGGGTCTTTGACAACTTGATGGAAAAATTTAGGTTCATCTAGTGAAGAAATAGATGCCAAGAAAGCTTTGTGGCTATTAGTAAAATGAGAATAAGAAAGACAATTTGAAAAAGGATAGGACATACTTGAGTTAGTTGATGGAGGGGAGCCTTGTGATGGCGCTAAGGATGGTAATAGCTCATAGTCGAAACCAGAAAGCTTTGTGGACACACGTCGGGACTTGACTGGTCGTTGAAAGGGAGAAGAGCTATTTTTGTTATTACTGATTGGTTCAGGTTGTGTGGGGTTATTGGTTTGGTCAGGCGTGTTTTGGTTGACAGATAGAGGTCTGACTGGTGAGATCGTTATGGTAGTTTCTTTGCTTGCTTCATCATTTTGATAATTATCAATCTGAATAGACTCGATTTGGTCTAAGGCAGCAAGATCTGAAGAATGTGCCGATTGGTAAATGAGATCAGGTGGTTGGTTAACCAACGGTGATGGAACGGGTATATTCAGGTTTGTGTTAGTTTGGAAAGGAAAAATCTTTTCATGGAATATCACATCTCTGGACACAAGCAATTTCTGTTTTTCAAGATTATAAACCTTATATTCCCTTTTTCATGTGGATATCTTGAGAAGATACAACGATGTGCTCTAGCCGAAAATTTATCTTTTGGTTTATCATGGACATAACATAGAGAGCCAAAAACTCTTAAGTGGTCATAATCAGGTTTCTTATGAAATAAAACTTCATAGGGACTATTATTGGCAAGGATGGGTGTGGGTATTAAATTTATGAGATAAACTGCAGTAAGAACACATTCTCCCCAAAATTTTAATGGCAAATGTGCATGGAAACGTAAAGAACGTGCTACCTCAAGTATATGACGGTGCTTTCGTTCCACTCTCCCATTTTATTGTGGTGTGTAGGCACATGTAGTTTGGTGTTCTATCCCATGATTAGTAAGGAAATCTCTCATTATGTTTGAAACAAACTCTCCCCCATTATCACTTCTTATCACCTTGATCCCGGAATGAAATTGGTTTTGCACAAGATGGTAAAACATGGTTAGGTAATCATAGGTATGTGATTTATTTTTCATAAGATAAACCCAAGTACATCTAGAACAATCATCCACTATGGTCAAGAAAAAATTAGCACCACTTAATGAAGGAATTGAATAAGGACCCTAAACATCCACATGAATGAGGTCAAAACAATTGATGTTTTTTTTACTGCTGATAGAAAAAGGTAAACAAGTTTGTTTTGCTTTATGACATGCATCACAAACTTCATAAAAATCATTAGAGGGAGATTTCTCAAAAATAAATTTAAACTTACTAAAGGAATAATGTCATAATCGCATGTGCCACAAAACATAATCCGTTTCAAGAACACTTCGACTTGTCATTCCATATCTTCCTTCCATTTGATAAAAGCCATCTTTTAGCTTATCCGCTTCAATCAGCATCCTCGTACGTAGGTCTTAAAAGAAATAAAAATTAGGAAAGAATGTAGCCGAGCAATTCAGGTCATTGGTTATCTTAGAAATTGAGAGGTTATATTTAAAACCAGGTATGCAGAAGACTTTCTTTAACTCAATGTTTGGTGTAATGCGTACATCACCAACATGAGTGACTGAAAGGGAAGAACCATATGTATTTTTATTTTTGGGTGTGTCAAAACATGCACATATTGATCAAATTGCCTCTTATCTCCAATCATATGATCGGACGCACCACTATCAACAATCCAAGGATCATTAGTCATGGAACTTTTACCTGCAAAGTTTGCTAAACCTTCATTACCATTGTTCTGGTTGGCAGAAGATGTGAGAAAGGACAACAATTTGGAGTATTGATCTGCTGTTAGTCCTAGAGTTTGTTGAACTTGATGTTGCACGGCATTAAGTTCATGATTTCCTGGTTCTGAATTACGCCATTGCTATTCACTAGGACTTAATGATCGAGATCCTGTTGTGGCTATATTGTTGTAGCCTTGTTGAAGCCTCAAGGCACCTTTTCCATTGCTTCCACGGTTTTGTTAATTGGTTTTCCAATTGGGAGGATACCCTATGATCTCAAAACGTTCTTCTTTAAGATGTCCATTTTTGCCACAATGCACACTTTTCTTTAGACCGATTTGCTGAGTTCTGGCCTCTGTTTGAGTAGTTCTTTTCGTCACCGTTTAGCTTTGTTGCGAATGTTGCACCTTCTATAGTTGATGGCTGATCTGTGTTCTTTTGCATAAGAAATTGTTGTTCTTCTTGCAGTGCCAAAGAGAAAATTTTGTTAAGCTATGGTGTTGGCTCTATTGATAACACATGAGACCTTAGCCTATCAAAACTGTTGTTCAGACCCAATAAGAACTGATGAGCTTTTTCCCTTTCTCGGTGTTCTTGAAATCCCTTTGCTGCTTCACACTTGCAATAGGGCAAAGGATCACAAATTTGTAATTCCTGCCACAAGGTTTTGAATTTGGTATAATATTGGGTTAAGGGTTGTCCATCTTTTTGACTGAGGTTAGAGAACTCCTTTTTTATTTTGTAAAGACGAGGTACATTACTTTGCCCATATCTCTTGCAAAGTTCATTCTATATCTCTTGTGTTGTGTCTGCATACATAACACTTTCATGTATGTCTTTAGCTAGAGAATTTCTTAGCCAAGCTTTAACCATGAAATCATTCCTTTTCCATCGCCTAAAATCTGATGAGTCTGTTTTCGGCAGTTGTAGATTTCCGCCAATGAATCCTCCCTTGCTTTTTGCATACAAAGCTGTTTCCATGGAGTTTTTCCATGAAGCAAAATTTTCTCCTATGAAAGGTGTGGTGACAAACACAAGTCCTAGATGATCTGAAGGGTGAAGAATATACGGTGAATCATCATAATTCTGCATTATGATTTCTCCCCCTTTCATTGAGCTTTGTGACTTTTCTGAATTTCCTTCTTGATCTCCCATTGATGTTATTAATAAGATGAATTCTGGTTCAATTTGTTTGAACCAGGCTCTGATACTATGAGAAAATATTAATGGAAAAAAGATAATCTTTATTGATTATAATGTGTGCTATATATACAAGCATCTATACATAGGAAGAAAACTAAGCTTGCTCCTAAAGAATAGGAAGCAAGAAATATAGAAAATAAAACTAAAACAAGGAACATCTAAAATAGGAACATCTATGATATAGGAAAATCTCTACAGTATAAGTTAGAAATGACATATCTTAGAAAAATAAAATATTTTCTTTAGTATAGAAATGTCAAGAAGGTATTTTTGATAGTGTTAAAGGGGTATAATATATATAAGTGCACTTCAATTTAATAGTTTTTGTTTTAGGTTATAAACTCGGAATTTTTCATAAACACCTTAAAATCAATAAAAAATATCATTTTTATTGTATATATATTTTTTAAAAAAATACTGTTTTTAACTTCTTTTTTAAAAAATATTTTTCAATTATTTTTTAGTTATTTTTTGAAAAAACCAAAAAAAAGAAACCAAAACTGTAATTTAAAAAATTAAAAATATCATATTTTTGATATTTTAACTCAGTAAAAATAAAAAAATAAATTTTAACATTGTAAAAAATATTAAAGAAATAAGAATTTATGGGTATTGTTTTTTTTTTTTATTAACTCATCCCTTAGCATAAATAGACGCGTCACAAGTTCCAAATAAGTAGTAAGCCCGTCAAGGCCTAGGAGCCTTCGAAGATCCTTTCTTAAAACTTTGTTTTGAATTTTCTCATCCTCCAAGGAAGGGGCGAAACATAATCAACTTAAATTCGGGACGAGATATGCGAATGAAGTAAGAGTAGATAACAATCGCTATAAGCAAGTAATTGGTAGTCTAATGTATTTGACTATTATCTGATTATTCTGACATTATATTTGTGGGAAGTCTTTTGAGTAGGTTTATAGAGCATCCAACATAGCTTCATTTCTAGGCTGTTAGAAGAGTGTTAAAATATTTAAAAGAGAATTCTAATTTTAAGATATGTCTAAATTCTATGATTTAATAAATTCTCTTCATCTATTACGGGTTAAGGATTTCTTGTAGAAAAATATGAACCTGATAGAGCAAAATCACACCTAATAATTTGAGAAAATAAAGATAAAGAAAGACAAAATACACAATAGAACACACAGATATACGTGGAAAACCCCTAAACAAATTAGGGTAAAAACCACGGGCAATGATAGAAGAATTTTACTATAAGAAAAAATAATAGGAGTTACAAACTCTTTATTTATAAAGGAGAAAACATTAAAATTCTCTCTTTATAATAGGAGAAAAATAATTGCTTAACTCTCTAATATTTTTCTCTTATTTTGGGATGCTATAATAACAAGGTGAGGCCTCTATTATATAGGCTTGGAAAGTACCTTCACATTGTTAACTTAGCAATGTGGGAGAAAATGCTCCTCAAATATCAACAATCTCCCACTTGAAGATTTGATTGAGGATCAATCAGATCTTCACACCGTTCTTTCTTCCTTGCCTTTCCATGCTGCTTATACTTTTATCAGGCCACTAGAGGATTGACACCAAATAAATTTGTCAGTGTTAACAGCCTTCGTCAAAAAATCTGCTAGGTTGTCTTTAGTATGAATTTTCTGCATATCCACAGTGCGCTCTTCCACTTTTTCACGAGCAGTGATCTTGGACTCGTATGTGCTTTGACTTTGAATGAAAAGCTGGATTCCTTGCAAGATGCAAGGCACTGTAGAGGAATATGCTCTTGTTCGTGCCCGAGTTCCTCCATCATCATTTTCAACCATACCGCTTCCTTACTAGCTTGTGTACTACATATTTTGCCTTGTTGATGTCGCCACAACGATCAAGTGTGAACACATACCCTGTAGTAGATTTGCTTTTATCAAGATCACTGCATAATCCGAGTCAACATATCCTCCCGATAATAAAGTCCGATCCTCCATAACATAATGCAACATCCGAGGTTCCCTTAACATATCTTAGAATCCTCTTTCTGACATTCCAATGCTCTCTACCGGGGATTCGCCATGTACTTACTACTCCCACTGCATGTGCAATGTCTGGTCGTGTACAAATCATCGCGAACATTAAACTCCCCACTACTGATGCATACGGTACTCGAGATATTTCCATCCTTCCTTCTTCACTGCTAGGACTCATACTGGAGGATAATTTGAAACTAACAGGAAGTGGGGTAGAAATTGACTTACAATCTTGCATATTGAAGTGTCGCAAGACCTTCTTCAAATAATTTTTCTGAGAAAGCCAAATCTTCCTATTGTTTCTGTCTCGGTGAATTTGCATCCCTAGAATCTTGTTTGCTGGTCCCAAGTCCTTCATTTTAAATTCCCTAGCCAACTGTGCCTTTAGTTCTTCAATATGATCTTTGTTGGGGCCTGCTACCAACATGTCATCTACATACAACAGTAAGATAACAAAATTACTTTTACCAAACCTCTTGAAATATGCACAAGGGTCTGCATTAAGTCTGTTGTATCCAAGGCTCATGATGAAGGAATCAAATCTCTTATACCAACACCTCGGCGCCTGCTTTAAACCGTATAGAGATTTGTTCAACCTACAAACCAAGTTCCGCTTTCCTTTTTCTTCAAAACCTTCTGGCTAGAGCATATAAATTTCTTCCTTAAGATCTCCATGGAGAAAAGCTGTTTTCACATCTAGCTGCTCTAGATGTAAGTCATATGTAGCACACATCGCCAAGACTACTCGAACAGTTGTTAATCGAACCACAGGGGAAAATATTTCATTGAAGTCAATCCCCTCCTTCTGAGCATATCCTTTCACCACCATTCTTGCACGAAACCGCTCCACTTGATCATCACTATTTCTTTTGATCTTAAAGACCCATTTGTTGCCAATGGCCTTTCTTTCTTGTGGTAGTGGCACAAGCTCCCAAGTCTTGTTCTTATGTAGAGCTTCCATCTCTTCTTGCATTGCTGCCATCCACTGAGATGCATCTCATTGCTTCTTGGAGAGTTGATGGCTCTCCTTCCTCAGTTAAAAGACGATGCGACATTCGCTTATATCATAATCTTTATGCCAGGTTGGTGTAAATTTTATACGTTTTCCCTTTCCAAGTTCTGACTCTTCAACTTCGGCTGACTCTTCAAACTCGACTGGTTCTTCCTCTTCGTGCTCTGGTGCTACTTGGGAAGAATCTTCTTCCGTAGACTTTCTTTCCACCCTGTATAGTTGTAGTCTCCGAATTTTCTTTTGAAGTGCTATCATCTTCTCCCTTCAATTTATCTTCTAGGAAGATTACATCCTGATTATAACCTTGTAGGCGTTGGGATCCCACAGCGATACCCTTCACACCATCGAAGATATCCCAAGAACAAACACTTCGGATTTTGGATCCGACTTTGTAGTTTCTTGGATATTATACATCACATACACAGGACTTCCAAATATATGGAGGTTTGAATAATCAACTGGCTTCCCGCATCTCCATCGGTGTCTTTTGATCAATTGTTGTAGATGGAGACCGATTAATCACATAACAAAGTGTGTTAATCGCCTTATTTAGGCCTGCGAGCTCCCAACAATGCTCTAGTTCTTTCTAACGAGTTCACATTCATCCGCTCGCCACTCCATTTTGTTGAGGAGTGTATGCCGTAGTGAATCGCTCTTGATACCTTCTTGCTTGCAAAAGCTATTAAATTCATGACTGTGTATTCTCCTCCATTATCCGTCCTTAAACACTTGATCTTATTGCCTGAATCAAGTTCAACCCGCTTTGTAAGTTTTGAAAATTACAAATACATCTCCCTTACTCTTGATTGGATACACCCAACATCTCCTTCGAGTAATCATCGATGAAGGACACAAAGTACTTAGCTCCTCCTAGTGATGAAACCGGTGCTTGCCATACATCGAGTGAACTAATTCTAGAACATCCTTGCTTCTAGAATTGGATGTAATGAGCTGTAGTCGTCTTGCTTGTTATGCAATGCTCACAAAGGGTAATGACACTTTTGTGAGACCGAAGTAGATTTTTCTCAAAGCAGAATCTTCATGCCTTGTTCGGACATATGTCCAAGCTTCCGATGCCACACCATTGCAGATCTCTCGCTTGAACTACTTGAAGCAACAGATGCTTCGCTTCATGCAGTCCTCCCAAAACATATACAAATTAGCGTAATTTTTTCTCCTTTCATAATTACAAGCGCTCTCGGCTAATCTTCATGATTCCTTTCCGAACTTTGATAATGCAATTAAGATCATCCAAATTTGTCCCGGAGATAACAAATTCTTCTTCAAACCTTCCACATGTCGCACTCCTTGAATTGTGCGACTGCATCATGCATCTTCAACTGATAGTTCCAATGCCTATAATCTTTAAGGCATTATCTTCACAACTATACACAGATCCTCCTAAGATAGGTTCATAATGATGGAACCACTCTCTTTGAGAGGTCATGTGATAAGTTGCTCCTGAGTCAAGAAGCCATACATCAGCAAATCTCTTCCTACTTTCAGTTGATATTGCCTTCTCAAAGATAATACATTTCCATCATCCAAGTGCATGCCACATTCCCTCGAGGGATTGGAATTCTTTAAACTCCAACAATCCTTCTTGGTGACCTTTCTTACCACAATTGTAGCATTTATAATTCTTCTTACTCTTTGATTTTGATCTACCATGATTGTGACTCCCACTTGGACCACGTTCTGTTGATCTCCCTCTCATCACCATCAAGGCTTCCACTTGTTGTGAACTTGCCTGCTTATCTTCCTTGTTTCTTCGCCGATTTTCTTCTTCAAGAATAGCGGCTGCTATATCATCAAAGACTAGAATTTCGGTAACAGCATTATTTGTCAAACTGATGATGAGTTAATCATACGAATCAGGTAGACTTTGGAGTAGAAGTTCTGCACGTTCTTGTGACTCTATTTTATAGCCCAACGATGTGAGTTGAGAAAATAGAGTATTCAAGACATTAAGATGCTCTGTCACTGAAGTAGATTCTGATATTCTTAAGGTGTAAAGTTTCCTCTTAAGGAAAGTTTTGTTGTGTAATGACTTGGCCTCGTACGAGGTGGTCCCAAATCTCCTTTCGCTTTTCTTTTCTTCTGGACAAGATCCCATCTGCAAGTGCTAGATGAAGGTTTGCAATAGCATTCCCATCCATCTCGTTCCACTTATTATCATTTGTGAGTGTTGTCGCTCACCGATAGCCTTGAAGACAATTGTCTTTTCTCAATACAGCCTTTATCTTTAATTTTCACAGTGAGAAATTACTCCCGTTGAACTTTTCAATCTCAAATTTTGCCGCCATTGCTTCTATCACAAACGGTGCGTTTTAGCTTGTAAAATGAACCGCAGTGAATGAACACAACTCACTAGGTAAGTTCCCGGGGAAAGACTAGAGGGTCACAAGCCGGACCTCTTAAATACCAATCTCCTTGTGAACCTTCCCTAGATTGTAAGTATTCTTACTACTCCACACAAGCTCTTTTGCACTAAAGAAAACCTCAAACTTGTGAAAGATTAGGGTGCAATCACAGAATTTTAAGGAATTTCTTACCAACCAGGTGCTCTGATACCAATTGTAGAAAAATATGAACCTGATAGAGCAAAATCACAGCTAATAATTTGAGAAAATAAAGATAAAGAAAGACAAAATACACAATAGAACACACAGATATATGTGGAAAACCCCTAAACAAATTAGGGTAAAAACCACGGGCAATGATAGAAGAATTTTACTATAAGAAAAAATAATAGGAGTTACAAACTCTCTATTTATAAAGGAGAAAACATTAAAATTCTCTCTTTATAATAGGAGAAAAATAATTGCTTAACTCTCTAATATTTTTCTCTTATTTTGGGATGCTATAATAACAAGGTGAGGCCTCTATTATATAGGCTTGGAAAGTACCTCCACATTGTTAACTTAGCAATGTGGGAGAAAATGCTCCTCAAATATCAACATTTCTTTTCTCCTCAGGAAAAGAAAAGAACGTCTTCTTTTTTTTATAACAATTTGTGATCTTTAGTACATCTTTTAGAAGGATTGAACCCATATGAAGTTATGATGATCTATCAGAGGAAAAAAAAAAAAAATGGGTCTTGTAAGCTTCTCAATGAATTCTTCGATTTCTTCTAGAAATAAATGATTGTTCATCTTATTCTCACCCTTGATGAGTAGTCGGAACATTAAGGATAATTTATAAAGTAATTAAAAAATTAGTCTAATTCTATTTTTGTTTGTCCATTTAAAGAAAAGAAGAATTCTAAAAATTGATTTTTCTTTTAGTTTATGTATTCTTTTTTAATTGATATAAAAAGGTTAGGAGACGAGAAACTAGTTCTTAAGTGGACAATAGCTATGCCGAAAATAAAATGATAGAAAGAGTGTACAAGTTATATTTTTCTATTAAATTAAGAAGTTGTTTTTTGGTCATTAAAGAAACAACTAAAAGTCACTTTTTCTACCTCTGAAGCTAAGTTTGTTGCAGCATCATCATTTGCTTATCTAGCGGTTTGGTCAAGAAGGATCTTGAAGGGTTTTAAACATATTCAAAGTGGTGGTGCAACGGTCTTTTATAATAGCAGTTCACCTATTGAGTTTTCAAAAATTTATGTATTATTTGGTCGAAGCAAGCATATAGATATCATATTTCATTCTTTTAGTGAGCTCACTAAAGATATAGGGTTACAAATATAATCACCAAGCCATTAAAACTTGATATGTTCATGAATCTTAGAGGTCTTAACAATAGCTAATCACCCAATCGACTAATATTGCGAAAGTATAATATTATACTAACCAATGTAAATAAATTTTCTCTTTTATAATTTACTTTTAGAAAATATTAAGAAAAGACAATCCAATAACTTTTAAGTTTCTTTCACATGGAATAAAACTTCTTTCTCATGTGTGTTGCATTACTTTCAGAATGAACAACGTTTCCTTTGAACGAAAGGTTTTTTTTTAAAAATTGAAATTCTTTTCTAATTTATGGAATTTCTTTTTGTTGAAAGAAACTTACATTCAAAATTGAAAAGCTTTTACTATGAACGAAAAATGTTTAATGGCTGAAAAGAAAGTTATCTTTCAAGACGAAAAACTCCCTAAAGTTTCCCTTCTAAGAATAAATTCTCATTGTCATCCGGACAAAAACTTCCCCTCCGAATGGAAACGTTTCCTCTCAGATAGAGAAATTCTCCTTAGAGAAGAAAACTTTTCCATCCAGTCCCTTCAACAGTATTCAATAACACGTGCCATAACACGTGCTTTCCTTCTTCACCCTCATCACTGAAACGCAATCCTTAAACCCTCTCTCTATCTCAAACAGTTTCTCTCTCGCCTCCCACTATGTCTTTTCTTCTGAGATCACTTCCTTTCCTAAGTCTCCATTCAAAATCCTCTCTTCCATTTCTCCACACCATCTTCTTACACCACCTTCCAAAACCATTTCATAGAAAAGCAACAAATCTTTTTTCTATTTCTGCTGCTGCTTCTTCTTCTTCGACTGATACTATCCCCATATCATCACAACAAAAGCAACAACAACCATCAGTACCCTTCAAAGAAACTCTCAATTGGGTTTCACGTACTGGGCTTTGTGGTGAATTGTCCGTTAACGACGTGGGTAAACGGGTCCTCCTTTGTGGATGGGTTGCTCTTCATAGAGTCCATGGTGGTCTCACTTTTCTCAATCTTAGAGACCACACTGGGACTGTCCAGGTATATGAATATGTAATTCTTGAATAAATATGTTTATGTACGCGCCGTTCAAATTATTGGATATTGTTAACTATATGTATTTGCTTATAAGATCACTTTTTTTAATTATTGTTTCTTTTATATATATTTATATATAGTGAGACGGATTGAGACACAATCCCATTTAATTGGTGTTGTTAATTTTATGTGTTTGTTTGTGAAGTTTAGGTCTTTCTGCTTTTTGTTTCTTTGGTATAATGATATGGTGGAATTTTTCAGGTTACTACCCTTCCTGATGAGTTTCCCGATGCCCATTCGATTATAAATGATTTGCGGTTGGAGTATGTGGTAGCTGTTGAAGGTGTTGTTAGGTCCCGGCCTACTGAGTCTGTTAATAAGAAAATGAAAACTGGTTTAGTTGAGGTAATTTTCTATTCCATTCCATTCTGTTTTTTCTTTATTATCTTTTTCCTTTCTTGTTTATTACTTATTAGTAGAAATGAAATTTAACGGCTGGCCCCATTTCATTGGTGTGTGTGGACATTGTTGCTTCAACTTTTGTGAAATGGATATCATGTAATAGATATTTGATGAAATTGTACTGATTCGTAATATGCATGGCAGGTTGCTGCAGAAAATGTTCAAATACTGAATGCAGTGAGAACGAAGTTACCATTTTTAGTTACTACAGCAGATGATGCTAAAGATTCTGTCAAAGAGGAGATTCGTCTGAGGTAGCTAGCTTGGGATTTTTCTTATTTAAAGTTGCCGTAGTTTATTAACTTAAGAATTTTGGTCCAAAAGATTTTATAACTCGTCATTAGCTTTTCGAACACGGCTCACAAATTTCTCTTCTTTCTCACATAAGGTTTCACTTTTTTGTTTCTATTTTTTTTTGTCTGTTGATTTATATTTTTGAAGTTCATGTTGTTAAAGTAACTTGTGGGTTATTAGGTTCCGGTGCCTTGACTTACGGCGGCAGCAAATGAATTTTAATATGATGTTGAGGCACAGAGTGGTAAAACTGATTCGAAGATATCTAGAGGATGTATATGGATTTGTGGAGGTATACCATGTGAAGTATGGCAAATCATTTACTTTAATTCTTCTCCTTTTTCACTGGATTCTTTTTCCTTTTTATGTTACACTCTGTTTTGATCATGATCTTTTCATGGTTATAAGGTAGATCGAGACTCCAATACTTTCTAGATCTACTCCAGAAGGTGCTCGAGATTATTTGGTCCCCTCGAGAGTTCAGGTGTTTGTCATTTATTCAGCAGATGTCAATATTTTATTTGATGCTTTTATGGCTGTGGTATGCTACTCTTATGGAAATGCTTTCAACTATTTGGCGATTGCTCAGCTTAATTTAGATTTTAATAGTTTCTGCACTGTGAGATAGTCTTTCTACAAAGTCATTCTTAAAAATAAAATGATTTTCCAATGCCTTGGCTGTCTAATGTACATGAAGTTATACCATTTGTTGAGATGTACTTAAAAATAAGTCTTTTGGCTACATTTACTTTGGATACTTTGTCCATGGTATGCTTTTCTGATTCACTCTAATGTGTATTTTGAAGCCAGGAACATTCTATGCTTTGCCCCAAAGTCCTCAGCTCTTTAAGCAGATGTTGATGGTCTCTGGTTTTGACAAATATTATCAAATTGCAAGGTAACTTTTCCTGGCTTTGTGAGCCATCTATTGCTCAGTAATTGCCTGTTCAATTGTAATCATTGTTTATTTTTTCTTCCTTTGCTGATAAAGTTGACTTGTGGACCATTTATACATGCCTCAAAGAAAACCAGTGAGATTTATCTGAACTTCAGTTTCATTTGACTATTTTGTTCTGTATCTAAAGCAAGACAGACATGTTCTTTTTTTTTTTTCTTTAAAATAAATGTTTTTTTGGTGTGGGGTGGGGATCTATTGCCTTTTACTTTAGGGCTGGGGAGCTTTGCAATGTCAATTATAGTGGCATTAAAGTCGGGATTGTACTTTTCTTCTCTGCAGATGCTTTAGAGATGAAGATCTAAGGGCTGACAGACAACCTGAGTTCACTCAGCTTGATATGGAACTTGCATTCACTCCCTTGGAGGACATGCTAAAGCTCAATGAAGATTTGATTAGAAAGGTTAGTATGTCAGGATATAACTAGGAGTTCAAAGAAAGGAAAGTGATAAGTAATGTTGGCGTTCCTATCTTTATATGATCCTTGAGATGGTTTCATGTTCTCGTGCCAAGTGACAAGTATAATTGGCCTTCCTACCTATCCTTGGCTCGGTAAATTGAAGGACCATGCTAGTTTGGGATGTGTATGTTTAGTTAAGTTCATAAACTGAAAGAACTTACTGATTTTCTGTCTTATAGTTTGCTCATGATATATCTTTACTAGCTTAATGTTTAGCACTAAAATATGAATTTTCTTTCCTCATAAGAGGTATGATCTAATATATACCAAGTGATTTATGAAAGCTAGAAGCCAAATATGTGGCGAGGCTTGCTTCAAACTTGCGAATAAATTTTTATATTTTTGTTGTGGCTGAAGTCGAGGAAAGCTTCATGTAACCTGCAGCAATCTAAGGAATATAGTCAGGCTTTGCTTTGGCTTTTTGCTTTTTGCTTTTCGAAACTTTCTTGCTGCTCACTTATTTTGAACCTTTTTTTAAGTCAATGTAGGTTGTGACAAAGTAAGCCAGATTATCTTATTGACAACCAAAATATCTAGCTTTAGATATTTCATCAAAAGTTTCCCATGCTACTTTGTGATTTTGGTGGGTCCTAAGGGAATAAGTCATAGTTCAATCTAGCTGCATGTATCTATATCATATGTTCACTTTATATTTGCAGAATTTGCCACTGTTTGCTTGCACTGTTTGCTATGTTTGTTTAACATCTTCATTACAGGTTATGACTCAAAATTTTGTGCTCATTGCAGGTTTTTTTGGAGATTAAAGGTGTCCAGCTGCCAAACCCTTTTCCAAGACTTACATATGCTGAAGCAATGAGCCGTTATGGTTCAGACAGGCCAGATACAAGATTTGATCTTGAGTTGATAGATGTAATAATCTCCTTTCACAGACACACACATCATTGCGAGTTCTGTTAATAATCTTTTCCTGTAATATTTCGTCGTTTTCCAACTTTGATTGCCACGCATAAACAATATCAAGGAATGATTGAAGCATGTCTATTTTACTGCTATTGTCATCTTGTTATGCAGATAAAATAATTAGGATAGAATTTTGTAACATTCCTTTAGTTAGTTCCCATGTTAAGGAAGTCTCACCACCTTGCATTTTCATCTGTCCTTTTTCACTCTTTTTATTTATTTTTCCTTTTATGGTTTATAGAATTTTGCTTTGGGTTTGGTGACCATTTATCTTCTTTCTACACATGCTTAGTTTCAGTTTGGCTTCTGACCATTTTTAACTGACGCTACAGGTGTCTGATATTTTTTTAGAGTCCCCCTTCAGGGTGTTTGCAGATAGCTTGAACAAGGGGGGAATAATCAAAGTATTATGTGTGCCTTCAGGTGCTAAAAGTTATTCAAATACAGCTCTTAAGAAAGGTGATATTTACAATGAAGCAACCAAATCTGGAGCAAAAGGATTGCCTTTTCTTAAGGTCTTGGATGATGGTAAAAGACACAATTTTCTTCTCATTTCAACCTTGGTGAATAATATTTATTTCAGTATGTTATTGTAGAGAGATCTTAACTCTTTTCAGGGGAGGTTGAGGGAATTGCTGCACTAGTGTCAAGTTTGGATCCAATGAAGAAAGAAGAGCTATTGAGACGATGTTCTGCAGGACCAGGCGATCTCATATTGTTTGCAGTGGGTCATTATGCATCAGTTAATAAAACTTTGGACCGACTTAGGATGTTTATAGCCAATGAGATGGGCTTGATTGACCATGTATGCTTTTGACCTGTCTGGATTGTGAAATTTTACAACATTTGTCATGTCATTCTCTGAAATCTTTCTT
This sequence comes from Ricinus communis, assembly GCF_019578655.1. Lineage (NCBI taxonomy): Eukaryota > Viridiplantae > Streptophyta > Magnoliopsida > Malpighiales > Euphorbiaceae > Ricinus > Ricinus communis. The sequence goes on along the minus strand of NC_063261.1, from coordinate 18,971,654 downwards.
GTTTTTTCTCTGATATCTTAGTCCAGACATTCAATTCTGTGGGTGACTGATTTCCCAATGTTTGAGTGGAATGATACAGAGCAGAGGCTTGAGGTCTGTCTTACATCTAATGTTACTCTCTTGCGATTCTAATGAAATAAGCTGTGCATGATTTTTGCATTACTATTCTTGTATTGCACAACTTATTTATACGAGTGTTAGCTACTTTATTTGATTATTTTAACTTTTTTTCTTCTCTTGTATGATCATAATATAGTAAGCTTTTTTGTCTTATCTGAATAAATTAACCATGTAATTCAAATCTTTATTTTTTTGCCTGCTTCTTTCTACCTTCTAATTGGTGAAGTCAGAAGGAATGAAAAACAAAAATCTTTAGTTTCCTTGGATGGTTTACCTCGAGTTAGCTAAGGAATTTGCTTGAAATAATGGAATTGAACTCTTATAGTTTCTCACCTTTTAAGTTTGTTTTTTTGGCTAGTTGTTAGTGTGTTTCAATCTATAGCATCAGCAAGTTATTTTTAGTTATAGTTTGACTACATTTATCCTTTTCTATCCTTTATTTGAAACGGTTAGGCCTTACATCATCCATTTACGGCACCTAATCCTGAAGATATGGAAGACCTTTCTTCTGCTAGAGCCCTTGCTTATGACATGGTTTACAATGGGGTTGAGGTAGTTTCTTATTTCTTTCTATCGATGCAAGTTTGAAGCTTAAGTGAGACAATAACTGTTCCTTTTAATATTGTGCTGTCAGATTGGTGGAGGAAGTTTGAGAATTTATAAGCGTGAAATTCAACAAAAGGTTTTGGAAATTGTTGGCATCTCCGCTGAACAGGTGAGAAGACCCTTATTTTATTTGCTATTAGGTTTTCTTTTTTGATTCACCAGGTCCATATTCCAGTACTTTAATATTTGGAGCAGGTTGCATTAGTTTATATTGCTATTTGTCATTTTTGCTTCACTTATTTGAATTTGAATCTGGAAACCATTTTGCCGAGTGTAAACATTGGTGCTAACCAGTTGAAGCAATCAGCTTGAACTTGCAAGTCTCAATCTTGAACCTCAAGCATGTAGCACTAGAAATAGGTGGGACAGAAGGTCAACAATGCTAAGAGCACAAAATATGACCATAAATGATGTGAGGTTTCTTTTTCTTCACAGGCTGAAGAAAAGTTTGGATATCTTTTAGAGGCTTTAGACATGGGTGCTCCACCTCACGGTATGGACCTCTTCACCTTGCTGTAGTGCATAATGAATTTACTGGTCTTGATATCTACTTTCTGGTTTTGTAGGGGGAATTGCATATGGGTTGGATAGATTGGTTATGTTGTTGGCTGATGCTAATTCTATCAGGGATGTCATAGCTTTCCCCAAGACAACAACCGCCCAATGTGCTCTTACTCGTGCTCCATCGGAGGTTGGTCCGCAACAGCTGAAAGATCTATCTTTCAATGCTTAATAGTATTCTGTGCACTGGGTTGCTTCAGTTACCATTTTGGCAGTCTGCATGATTCCAGTTTTGCATAATCAGGGAATTATTTATGTATATTGTGGAATCATGTTTTATTATTTTCTTATACCCTCTTTAAGATTGAATCATTATTGAACCAGACATTTTTTGCATTACCTCTGCAGTTTTTACTTGTACAATTATTTGAAAATTCCTTGTTATCTGCTTTTGAAATTGAAATCCCAAGTTACTGAAATTATAAAAAATAACTTGTTACCAAAAATTGATGAAAACAAGTATAGTATAAGATAAAAGGGATGTAGTGAGCCTTGAGACCTTTAACTGAAGAGTAATTAAACCCTTAAAATTCAAATTATATAGCATAGTAAAATTAAAATATTATTCTTAAGTGCCAAATATATGAATACAAATTGAAAAAGATATTTTATAACTATTGAATGACATACACTCTTAACAAATTTCCTCACATTTACACTTTTCCCAAATTCTAATCTACCATACTATAAACTCAACTCTTTTTCGTCGTTTTCCACAAATATTAAAAATCAATCTTTGCAAACTATTCAATCAACACAACCAAATTATATAAAACCTATTAATCAACCAATTCTTTTTACTACTACAAACCAGGTAGTAAACTAGAGAATATATTTTGAAAAAACTTTTATAGTAAGTGCTTTTTATGCTCTATTTTACTATTTGACTATTTCATAGCAAGTGCATTTTATGCTCCATCTTACTATGTTATTATTTTACAGCAAGTGCATTTTATGCTCCATCTTACTTTTTTTTTTTATTATTCTTTGATGAGTGCATTTTATGCTCCGTCTCACCTTTAGAATTGATCGACTTAATTAATAGGTGCATTTAATGCTCCATCCTACTACATCATGTCAAAAATTTAAAAGCATATGCTCTTACTCTTTTTTTTTTTTTTCAAAATATTTTCTCTATTTACTTAAACCTGAATTTAGGACTAGCTTAAAAGAAAAAAGTTTCAAAATAAGTCATATATTACTTAATCATGCTTCATTACTAAGCTCTTAAAGATTTCTTTAAAATATTGCTTAATTGATGATAAAGAGTTGAGTATTTCCTAAAGGAAACTATAAACCTACAAATCTAAATTTTATATTCTTTTCCCGACACTTAAACCCTATATTGTCCTAAATGTATCAGAAAAATAAAGAATCAATACTTCCCAGAATATGAAAAGCGAGCTTCCGTTGACATGATCATCTGACTCAGTTATTATTTCTCTTATGATAGGCAACACTCCTTCTGCGATACAAATTTTCATTAACAAGATCTTTCCTGAATGAACAAACTCTGTCCTCGTCAATTCTTCCCAATTTTCCAATATCAAGCCCGTAACTCCTCCTCTCGCTTCGCACAATGCTGCTACGTGGTCTTCGCATATATGACTCAACTTCCGTCGCATTATTATTAACACTCAAATCCCTGGGAAAGTTGGTGGCGGGGTCACCGCCGATGGTTCCATACCCAATATTCTCACTACCACGAGCAAACCCTAACATGCTGTTAACGTAAACGTCTCTTGCTTTGCGAAGAACTTTTATGGGTGCTCTTGCTATTCGCATGAACATGATGCTTAGCTTACCATTGTTCCTCATTCTTCTTAATTTTATTGGAAGTATGGTGATGATTAATTGTCTTCTTTTTGATATTAAGATAAGATGGAGAGGGTGGGTGGCGTATTTATTTATTGACAATGTAGAATCCTACTTTGACTATATCATTATAATTACTGGATAAGCAACAAATCCATAACGTCTCTGTCACTCTCCACCGTGTCTCTTCTTCTCACTCCTTCCCTCACTCTCCAGTATGATTATAATTCTGTTTCTGCTTGTACTTATACTATTCCCACATCATCAAAGACAACAACAACAACCACCAGTACCCTTCAAAGAAACTCTCAATTGGGTTTCCCGTTCTGGGCTTTGTGGTGAATTGTCCGTTAACGATGCGGGTAAACGGGTCCTCCTTTGTGGGTGGTTGCTCTTTATAGAGTCCACGGTGGTCTCACTTTCCTCAATCTTAGAGACCACACTGGTACTGTCCAGGCATATGAATGTGCAATTTTTGAATAAGTATGGTTCTGAATGCGCATTTCCAATTATCAGATATTGTTAACTTTACGTATTTGCTTATAAGTTCAATCTTTTTCTTTTTATTCTTTTTAATAGTGAGACGGATTGAGACACAATCCCATTTAATGGGTGTCGTTAATTTTATGTGTTTGTTTGTGAAGTTTAGGTCTTTTTGCTTTTTGTTCGTTTGTTATGATGATATGGTGGAATGTTTCAGGTTACTACCCTTCCTGATGAGTTTCCCGATGCCCGCTCGATTATAAATGATTTGAGGTTGCAGTATGTGGTAGCTGTTGAAGGTGTTGTTCAGTCCCGGCCTTTTGAGTCTGTTAATAAAAAAATGAAAAAACTGGCTTAATTGACGTATCTTTTTCCATTCCATTCCATTCTGTTCTGTTTTTTCTTTATTATCTTTTTCCTTTCTTGCGTATTACTTATGAGAAGAAATGGAATTTAACGGCTGGCCCCATTTCATTGTTTGGTGTGTGTGGACATTGTTGCTTCAATTTCTGTGAAGTTCATATTATGTAACAGATTTTTGATGAAGCTGTACTGATTCATAATATTCATGGCAGGTCGCTGCAGAAAATGTTCAAATACCGAATGCAGTGAGATCGAAGTTACTACATCAGATGATGCAAAGATTCTATCAAAGAGGAGATCCGTCTGAGGTAGCTAACTTGAGAATTTATTTTTTTTATTTAAAGTTGCCGTAGTTAATGAACTTCAGAATTTTGGTCCTAAAGATTTTATAACATGTCATTAGCTTTTTGAACGAGGCTCACAAATTTCTCTTCTTTCTCACGCAAGGTTTCACTTTTTTGTTTTTTATTTTTTGGGCTTTTTATCGGATGATTTATATTTTTGAAGTTCATGCTGTTAAAGTAGCTTGTGGGTTATTAGGGTTCGGTGCATTGATCTACGGCGGCAGCAAATGAATTTTAATATAATGTTGAGGCACAGAGTAGTAAAACTGATTTGATCTCAACTTCAATTTTGAAGATAAGAAGCCTGTTCAAACTGCAAAATTTTTTTCTCTTTTTACAGAGTTCAACTACTGTAGAATGCAGGCATGGTTTTGGGGAAGAATATCTGTCCAGTTCCTTCTGCCTTCATTAGAGGGAAAATGATACCTGATGCACCCTGCAAAATGGAGATGCAATAAATAAATGGAAATGAACTGTTGGTAATGACTCTGGAAAAAGTTAGCTCTGTCATTAGAAAAAAAGCCTACCGAAATCAATTTAGCTCCATTCCAAATGCTTATAGTTGAAGGAAATGGAAGTACTAGGCGGCCAACTCCATAGACAGCCACAGCAAAGAAATGTAGGACTACGCTCAATGGCCGAGGATTTAGACCAGAGAGTAGAGCTATTGGTCCCTTTGAACATAAACCTCCAAGGCTCAGATAGTCGAAACATGCTCGTCACATTTCACTTCTTGCTCGATCAGTTGATGCAGAAAAAACCTTGTAAATGACACCTGCTAATGTATTTATGGTGGATGCCATTGGCTGCAATAGAAAAACAAAGGACTATATGCTTGAAGTTATTGATTCAAATAGTAAATAAAATGAGCTTCCATGTGAATGCTGCTCACCTTTCGAAGAGTATAAAATGATTCGAAATATTTGCAAAGGACAGAAGCATCATTTAGATTGTCCAGAGGTCTAAGAAGGTTTCGTAATAGAACTATATCAGAAAGTGCCAATCATTCCTCCAGTTAAAGGGTGTCGCGTGTTGAATGCATCACCCAACAGAAGCGCACCTGGAGTTGGATGAGGAGATGCTGGCATGCTTCTGTTTGGCATTGTTCTTATGTTTCCTTTTCCAATTGCAGATATGAATGCATCATGTAGCTCAGAAGGGATCTGAAACACGTTCAAGTTGCTTGTTGTATTGGTGATAAAAGATTGCAGATACCATTCCAAGAAGATAATTCCAATTACCTGCTTAGCCACAGTGCCTTTCAGATATTGAGCCAATTCTCCATTAGAAATGGAGGGTACATTTTGACCTGGTATGTCAACTAAACAACGAACTTCAGTGCTGCTAATAGGATAAAACAGGATAGGTGATGGATCAGCTGGAATTACATGTCCATGACTTGCGTAGGGAAGGTCACAGTTCTCTAGCACCAAAGCCACAAAACAAGAGGGGATCTCTGCCTGTTGATATAGAATTGGTAATTATAGTCATAACATCCGTTAGGAATATTTTATGACAAAGGTCTACTTAGCATCTTTTATTACCTTGAGTGGCGCAAGTTTGAAAAACAACCATCACAAACAATTGTAAGGGGAGCATATGCTGTCATCTCCTGACCATTTCTAGTTCTGTAGTTTACCCCTTTTACAGTTCCTTTTTTCTCTACAAGTGATGTCACTGTTCCTTGCTGCAAAATTAGACTGCATGGAAGATCAAGAAAAAGAATGAGCAATACTTTTCCCAAACCAAGAAAAAGAAGAGGTATCTTAAAAGTTGGAAGTACTAGAAAATTCTTGATTTAATTATATTTAGGTCGAAATGTCATGGAAGGAAGATTACTTGGGAAGAGATGCAGCTTTCTCCTTCATTCTTTGTATAAAACGACCATTGTGAAAGCTTCTCCCGGACACATTTGACTGAAATCCATCCAAGGGATAAGATAACTTGGTACTTCTTTCCCGTCTTTGAATATAGCATACCCAAAAACTTGCTGTGCATCAATCTTTTCTACACAATCTATATCCATATACAATCTATATCCATATGTCAGAAAATGTATCTAACTTCTGAGGGAGTTTGAAGTCAAATCTAGGTCAATTGTATCATCAAATTTTGAATTTGTCACATACCTTCAAGACCCAATTCAATCAGTTTCAGATAGCTACCAGGCTGTAGGAGCTCACCAACAATTCTGTCGGGCTCATTTAAGTCCCTCTCAATTACATGTACTTGGCGTCCATCCTGCAATAAATAGCCAAAACATTGGTGCTTCATGGTTTAAAAGCCATCGGACTAGAGCTACTCTATCAAAATTTTATTCATCTTAAGTTAAGGCGCAAGTTTACCTTGCCAAGAGCATAAGCAAGAGCTGCACCAGCAACACCAGCTCCAACAATGATTATGTCAGGAGAAGCGGCTATCTCAGGCTGGCATATCTCTTTGCTAGAGCTCTTCAAGGTTTCATCTGTGCAGTTGTTCAATGAAGCTCTGGTGATATTCTTCTTTCGTTTTAAGCTACATAACATAATTAATGCCAGAGAGAAGCTATAATTCCTCCCACGTCAAGCTTGTACTCCATGTTCAAATATGAATCTAAAATGCACAGAAAGTAGAGAAGATTAGATTGACTGCTAATGCTTATCAAGTGAGAGCTGTTTTTCTTGCATTCCAAGCGAAACTATTAGTCCCTTTTTATAGTCTGCATTGATAGCTGAAATAATATTGTTAATCAAGGATGTTCGTAAGAATTAGCCATTCTACTATGACTGAACAAGTCAGAAAGCCATTCTACTGTGAATCAGTCATTCAAGTAACGAAAATATATGCAGAAAAGGTCAAAGATATTATCAAGGCAGAGCAGACAAAGAGAAAGAGGGACATCAGAATCATAATTTAATCTAATTTAATGGAGAAGAAACATGTCAAATGATTATGGATAGGAACAAAATGCAGAATAATTTCTTCAAGCATAGCTCAGACTTTTGAAATAAGCTATTGAAATCTAATTTAATGGGTCAACTAAAAAGATACAAAGGGAAAATAACATATTTGTATTAAAACTTACACAACTGCATGTGTAAGAGAAAATCATGCTGGCCAGTCAATTCTATAGACCCTTATCTAACAGGAACTTTTATAGTTTCAAGATCTGAGAAAGGAAATATTTTTCTTGACAAGATGAGTTCATTCCTAACTGAAGTACATGATTTACTTGATGAGCATTATTTGGTGCTAGTAGTAACTTTTCAATGTGCACAAAAATCTCACTAACTTAAAAGGGTGCGAACCGAATCAGACCTACCCGCACAGTTCAAAGTCAAATCCTGAATATTAATAGTAACTCATTTAGACTCTTACAAGCACATCAAATCCATAATTAGTTCTCAATATAGAATAGGAGTCACATAACCGCCCTTAAAAATAACACGAACTAGGAATATTGACCCAAAACCTTTATAATATCTTCTTTAAGTTCTTATAATTTTTATAGAATAAGTTTTCGATTCCTTTAAAATATTTTTTAATATTCCATAATTTTATAAAATATCTATTTAGCCCCTAATTCTTAAAATATTTAACGATATTTATAAAATATATTTTTGAGTCGTACATAATATATTATCAACTTTTAGAACTTAATTTCGTTGGTCTTTTCCTATATTTCCAAAATTTAAAAAATATAAATATCAATAACATTAATGATGAAAGTTTTGGCTTGATCATAAACATATTCTATTCAAATTTATACATGTAAACATATTCTTGAAATATGATATAAGGGTCAAAAAGATATATGATAAAAATTACAAAATATTAAAAAAATTATTATTGGAGGTCTAAGTCTAAGAGATACTATATAAAAGATAATCAAATATTGAAAAGAAAATTACAGGAGTGAAAAAAAATAATTTACTGAATTATAATGACCTAATTGAATATTCAGAACCCAGCATTGGAAAGAGTAAATCTCTCCCATTTGCACTTTTACTAAATTGTTTGTAATGCAATTTACTTCAGAATGAATGTGGGTAAATAAAAGAGAGAGTTGAGTTTGATTCCTGCACATATTATCCCATAGTCTCCAATTTCATTGCACAAGGTTGAGTGAATTTGGATTCAAAAGTAAACTATTGAGAAATTTATAAATACAACTTTTGTTTATATTCATGTCATTTTGATTTAAGTATGTCATTTTTCTAATAGATAATTTAAGGTTTAAAAAAATTAAGATATAAGAAAAAATTAACCATGAATTGAACAGTGCTTTTAAAAAATTCATCTATCTGATTGATTTGATAAGTCATAAAAAATTCCATGATTCATATGGTTATTAAGACTATAAAAAAGAATAACCGAATTGAATTTATGAATTTACCTGACTGACCCAAAATCGGCCATATTATTCCTTGATTTAGACTCTCTTCCCTTTTTACTTCTTTTTTTTAAAGGTATGATGGCAAATTGGAAGGGGATAGGTAGTGAACGAGGATTCTTTACTGCTAGTCTTAACCATATAGTTTAGTGGCAGGATTTGACCTTTACTCACATATTACTTACTATTCTATATTTGAGTTTTCTTTACGAGATTTCAAGTTGTTGGGACCCTTTGTCCATCAATCAGAATCCAATTTCATAGCCAATTCCGGATTCATCTTTCTTACTAAGCAGTTTGCTTATTTTTATATATATTTATATACTATAGTTTGATCAAAGTTAGTTCCGAAAAATATGTTTGTATAAGTATGCATAGCAAGTAACTGAATATATATATATATATTATAAGTTGTTTTTTAATTATAAATTATTATTTATTTTGTATATTTTTTTATTAATATAGACTATCAATGAATTCATATATAATTTTTTAGCTATTTATACGAACGAATATATAATAGAATTTCTATATATAAATGCTCTTTATTTTAAGTTTATCGGATCTACCGGTGATCTAACTAAAAACAAAATATATTAATATAAATAATTTTTAATCATTTTATTTATTATGTGATCGATCTTTTTAATAAATTTAATAATTTTTATATTTTTATAACGGTTATCGTGAAATAAATCATTTTATTTTATTTAAAAAAATTTCTCCAATTTTGAATTTAAAACATATATGGTATGTAGCTTCTCAAATTGGTTCTGACAAGTGACAAATCTGCTTATCCCTTTTTTCTTTAAAATCAGCAAAATAAGTCAAATACTCTGCCCTTTGTTTCTTTGTCTGGTCTAAGATTTAAAATGATAAAAAACAAAAACAAAAAGAAAAACTGCTAAAAAATCTCATCCAGAAAGCAAAAATAGAACCCCAACAGATGCCATGTGGAGCAGATTAACTTGCCATATAAAATCATCCCTTATATTTCCTGACAGATATGATTTAATGTGCATCCTAATCCAATAAAACTATATGTTAATTCTCTACCAATTCCCTTCATAGCCATGCATAATATCAAACATATAATATGGTAAAAATGATGCATGCTTGGACAACCCTATCAACCCTAAGAAGGGAGTGATCATAACTTGTCATTTAACTTAAATAAAATTCTAAAGGTGCTTATTCCTTTTCTTTTTCATTTTTGCTTAGGATCTTTCTGCTTTTGATTATGATAAAAATCCTTTTATTTCATTTACAAATGATGGCATTCCTTTTGATATCTAAGCTGCACCCATCTAAAAACATGATCGTCTGGCTTTATAAATCATCTATAGAATGTATGTGTTACATATGCAGTGTTCCAATATATATAATGTCTTAATTAGTGAAAGCCAGATGATAATAATTATAAAATGCCAGATGATTTTATCAAATTGTGAAATTTTAGCTAGAGGTAAAGCTAATGAGTAGTCACGATCATGCGATTACGTTATATATTCAAGATTATTTCGCGTGTGATATACGTATAACTTTTTACGCGTGCGTTATAAATATTTAGAAATTTTTTGTAATTTTGGTATGAAAATTAAATTTGCAAGTACATTTAACCATGCAAGATCAATAACCAGAAACAAATAGAAGTGCCTTTAGCAATGATAAACATCAATCATTGATGCTCTTCACTGTGGCAAAATTTGTGTTCAATGTCTCATAATTGAGATCAAGATCTTCATAAGAAATTAGAAATTTAAACATCCATCAACAGAATAACTGATCTTAACATGTTATGAACTAATACTAATGTGGTAGTGGAGGGTTGAGGCAGTAATCATCAGAGGCATGACAAAAGGGTGAGAACGCAGTAAAATTATATTTTCACTAAAATTTGCAAATTTGGAAGTAGTGGTGGTGAGTCATGAAATGTTGTACTCTGCAAGTTTGGTTCCTTAAGTCTAAATATTCATGAACTGCATACCATGTATGTTAATCGGTAAGAGATTCTAAAACCTCCAAAAGTGGTAACAATTTTACTTCAGCAACTGGCTGGACACAAACCCTAAGAAATTTAGTAAAAATAGACAACTTTGATGCTTAATATCTCAACATAGAAACGATATAAATACCCACCAATATCATCCCATTTGTTCATTCTAAACAGCATATATATTCAGCATCCTTTCTCCTTCTTCTTCTTGATTTTGTAGGCCAATGGCAAAAAGGAGTAAGGGTCGTCAAAAGATAGATATGGTGAAGATGCCTAATGAAAGCAACCTCCAAGTTACCTTCTCGAAACGCCGGTCTGGGCTTTTCAAGAAGGCTAGTGAGCTTTCCACTCTTTGTGGTGCTGAGATTGCTATCATCGTTTTCTCCCCTGGCAAGAAGGTTTTCTCCTTCGGTCATCCAGGTGTTGAGGTGGTGATTGATCGTTTCCTCTCTCGAAACCCTCCCCAAAACTCACCAACTATGCAACTCATTGAGGCTCATCGCAACGCTAGCGTTCGTGAACTCAATGCACAACTCACTCAGGTATCCTTCAATTCAATACTCACTTTGTTCATAGTCTAGATGGAGCAAGGTACTCTTTCTACTATCCTGCGGCCCTCACGCTGAGGGCCGCTAATATAATAAAATGTTTAAATTTGCGTTTTTATTATATATTTCACTGCATAATGTTTTTGTATATTAAGGATTTAAAATCAATTTTTATTTTTTTAATTTGTATATTCAAGGTAATTGAAAGTTCGGCTTCAATTAGGGTTTGATACATAAACCTTTTTTGCAAGCTCCGGAGTTAGCATAAATAAAAAATAGAAGCAAATTTAGTTGTTTTCGGAAAATATTAACTTAAACTGAAACTGACGATTAAAAATATTATATTTTCAGAAAAATATTAATTTAAACCAAGAACGATGAGTAACAATATTATACTTCCAAATATGACAAAGGTGTATTTAGTATAATATAATAAAACGTAATTTATAAAATTTAAAATAAAAAGTAAAAGCCAACAAACTGAAAGTTGAATTTTTTTTTGTATTACTCTTAATTACAGTCTATAAAATTCTCTCGAAAAAAGGGTACTAATCAAACTATGTGTCAGGTGCTCACCCAATTGGAAATGGAGAGGAAGAGAGGAGAGGAGCTTAACCAAATGAGGAAGACTGGCCAGAATAGATGCTGGTGGGAGGCTCCAATCGATGACCTTACCATGCCTCAACTAGAGCAGCTGAGGATGTCACTGGAACAGCTGAAGAAGAATGTGGCAATGCAAGCTGATAAGCTTCTAATCCAGAATGCACAATCTCAACAGTTTTTTGCTTCCAGTTCTACTGCTCCTCCTCCACCCCTTCCTAATAACAATTTCATGTTCAATATTCCAAACATGGGTACTCTTCCTGGATACAATAATTTTGGATATGGACGTGGGTTTTATTAAGCTTGGTATTGCTTGCTTGGAGAAGTTGAAATGATGTCTTAATTTTCTTAATTAGCCACAGATGCAGATTACAGTATTTCCTTATGCAATTTTCTTTAGAGTCTTTATTGTTTGATGTCTTAATATTCTTAATTAGCCACAGACAAAGCTTATGGTTATAGCTTTTCCATATGTAATTTTCTTTGGAGTCTTTTCTATTATCTTATAAGGTCATGTTGTAAGTCATGCTTTATGTTATTGGACTATTATTGCTTCTGCTATTATGCAAGAACAAAAGTGCATCTTATGATATGGGGTATAGCTAAGCTTTCATTGAATTTTCATATTTAGGGTTTGCAGAGTAGAAGAACACATGATTTAGTCATCAAGAATCAATGGATTTGGACTGTAATAACTAATTGTACTATAATATATCATAATTAGGCAAGATTTTTTTTAATTAGGGTTTGGAGTTTGAATCAGTTTGACAATATCAAAATTTTAGAGAATAATTAATATGATTTAAGCTTCTTTTTTTTTTTTTAACTTACAACAATGAATAAGACTTATAGCTTATATTTATTAGTACCTTTTCACATTCAGAAACATATCTCTACAAATAACACATCATCTTTAATTATTGAAGTAGTTAATTGTATACAATCAAATCATTCTAATCTCAATATATATGTGAAATTTTTCTTAACTATAATTTTGATTTCATGATAATACATTCAGGTTGTGATTTATTTCATGTTATTTGGATTTTCCAGACTATCGTTATAGAACTCTAACATCATAAAATTTATCATTCAATCATGCATAATGCCAAGATTTTAATTGATTTATTAGTTTTATATATTAATTTTGATATTTATATTTAATTTTTAATTATTTATATAAATTAAATTAGCAAATATTATTATTGTCAATTATTACCGATTAAATTGTAAGAATAAATAAAAACATGTAACAAAAAATGTAGTATATTTTATCGGTTGATAATAAATTGCTATATACAATAAGCTAATTTAATATTTAATTGTATTAATAAATTATGAAAATTAAAATAAAATTATTTGTTATAGGTTTATAAAATATCATACAATCATGGTACATCAGAACGATTAATTTTATTTTTCTCCAATTTATCTGTTTTGAACTTATTTGTATCTTGCATCCCATTTAAAATCTTTTAAAAAATGTTAATTAATTATAACCCATGTTTCTGCAGTTATACATATTTTCTTGGGCAAGTATAATACAATATAATTCATATACATTTGACTCTAATGAAAAATTAGAATATATGGGATGTGCCAAAAAAAATCCAACTCACGTGAGTTCTAGTTAGTTTTAGAATTTTATTTGCCAATGGCAATAACCGTAAGAAAAATGCTTGGCTGATAAATAACTCACTTCTTGGTTTTCGACCCCTTTAGTCACTACGAACGCCTCCGATGAGTGCAATGGAATGTATCTATTTATCTATCTCTTAACTCAAAAAAGGAACAGGTTTAAAAAATGATCTTAGAGTGTCTAAGGTGGAGCTAGGAGGGTCTGGCCTCTTAACGCCTTCTTTTTTCTTCTCATCAGAATTATTTCAAAAAAACTTGTCACGGTAAGAAAGAAGGAGAGAACAGGCATACTTGGGCTATCTTTCAAATATATAATTTAATCCTTCGTTGTTACAGAGTCAAATAATAGAAAATTTATTTATAATAGATAAAGATAATACTATGAAAAAACTTGATACAATAATTCCAATTATTTCTTTAATTAGATCATTAGCAAAAATAGAATTTTGTAACGCAGAAGGACGTCCCATTAGTAAACCGATCTGGGCGGATTTGGTGGATTCTGAGATTATTGACCGATTTGTGCATATATACTCTTTCTCATTATTACAGCAGATCCTCAAAAAACAATGAATTTATATCGAATAAAATATATACTTGACTTTCTTATATATATATATATATATATATATATATATATATATATATATATATATATATATATATATATGTGTTAGTAATTTAATTGTTAGCCTTAGCCAGGTAGCAAAACATGGGAACTGATAATGCAAAAATGTATTGGATAAATTATTAAGCCAATCGGTTTACGTACATTGATAAATCATTTATATGAAATTTATTTTTATTAGACAAGCCAATGGGTATTATGTAGAATGATAAATCATACATATGAAATTATATTTATCAATCAAAGTTCATTCCTAATCATGTTATGATGAAGTATAGTTGGAAATACCTTTCTTTATATAAGAAAACATTAATATAGGATGAATATGATCTTATTCTTAAACGTAAACCTTTACACAATTAGTTTTTCAGATGCAAAAGAAACAATAATTATTGTACTAATTATCCAATTTATAACGTTGACATCAAGTTCCAAATGTCAAATGGGTTTCTTCTTTTATGATGCCAACTAGCTATAGCTAGTATACTTAATTACTTTCGTAGTAATAACCATAAAGAAAATAAAAGCAAAAGATTACATAACCTTCAAATCTTTGATGAATCATATGAAATAATATACAACATAAATACATAAAAAGAAATTATTTGCTCAAGATGGAGGGAGTTTAACCCTATAAATACCTCATCTTTTCCCTCCATGCTAGCACCAAGAAATACAAAAGTAATTGATTATTTTTTTCTTTCTTTCAACAATGGTGAAGAGAGGGTCTACTTTGGGTCGCCAGAAGATTGCAATTGAAAAAATATCGAAAAAGACTCATCTACAAGTGACCTTCTCTAAACGTCGTGCAGGACTTTTCAAGAAAGCTAGTGAGCTTTGCACACTTTGTGGTGTTGAGATTGCGATATTAGTTTTTTCTCCTGCTAACAAGGCATTCTCCTTTGGTCATCCTGAGGTCGAGTCAGTCCTGGATCGATTTCTTGCTCGGCATCCTCTTCCAACAAGTTCCAGCGCACACCAACTCATCGAAGCGCATCGAAATGCTAATGTTTGTGAGCTTAATATGCAATTGACCCATACTCTTAATCAGATGGAAGACGAGAAGAAGAAGGGGGAATTGCTCGATCAGATTAGAAAGTCTAGCCAAAACATGTGCTGGTGGGAAGCTCCCATTGATGAACTTGGTATGCATGAGCTAGAACAACTAAGGTTTGCATTAGAGGAGCTAAAGAAGAATGTTACAAAACAAATCAGCAAAATTTTGATCAACTCTGGTAGTTCTTTGCCGTTTTCATCTGGAAATGTTATTGGACATATTTCGGACTATGAGAGCAAACCTAATGTTGCTCCATGTATCCCTTGTGTCAATAAACATTGAATTTTTTGAGTTTTGCATAATCATTATTAAAAATTACGTACCTACTCTAGATATATGTTCCTATTTATGCATAATTAAGTTTGAAATGCTTAGGCTACGTCTCATTTATTTATTCATTGAGGTGTATACTGTATACACTTGAAATAGGTATATATTAATCTCGATTATTCTGAAGGGAGTTAGAAACTAGTATTTCACTAGTAAATAACTGCCCAAATTAATAATTGTTAGTTTTGGTTGTAGAAAAATTCATACGAATCTTCAAATAATAATAATTCTTGTTGAGTATGATCATTAGTAGAGCTGTATCATGACCTTCTCTTCAAGTAATTCTTTTATAGAGATTCTTGCTTAATTACTTTTGGGATTAAATCTTATCTCTGTTCAATTGGTTATGACCTCATTTTGTCAAGAAATTCAACACACAAGGATGAATTACTTTACAATACAATGTATTTTTCCTTTTGCAGAGCCTTCAAATTTACATTCATGGATGACAAATCAAGAAATAGGAACTTACCATATTGTTTCAGATAAAAAAGAACAATCAAAATTTACTGTACGAACATTATATAGAATTTGTGTACCCTGTATGGAAGCCACATTTGGATGATTTAATGAGTCTCTAGTGTCAATTTCCAACCATGGATGTGGATCTAGAAGCTCTTCTTCCTCAACAATCTATTAACACCTTTGCCTTGGCTGCCGCGAATCGGTCAAGCCTTCAGGGCCAGCAAAAGGCCAGTATTATTCCAACTCCTCCAACACAAACCACATTGCCAGCCTTGGTTGTTGCCAACAACCTAATCTTCATTGCCAAAAGCCACACACCTCAGACTCTCCTCACTTCATTGTTTGCCCACTTCTTGTATTTGATTAGTTCGGAGTTTGGGCTCGATCCGACTGTCTAAGCTTACTTTCTTTTTTGGTTTTCTGTTTATTAAGTTTAGTGTAAGAATATAAATCTAACCTTTTCTTTTTATAATTTTTTGATTTGTGGGATTGAAGAAATGACATTTTCAAATTAGTTCAAAACTATTTAGATTTTTCTTATCAAATTAAATCAGAATTAATTAAAAACAATGTCTAGATTTTAATATATATAAGTGCATATGGATACCTATAACTACATTTATTTGAAAGTGATAATCCACTCGATCATTGTTTAAGAGTAAATTTTATCTATTTTAAATATATATATTGCAAAATATGCTAATAGTATATATGTAAGTTTTTACTTTGGTTGCAACAATCCGAAATTAAATTACGCGTGGTTTTGTGCTTACAAATCTCATCATTTTGTTCATTTAATGGATTTGACAACTTTATAAGAGAGCACTCATCTTGAAATTTTTTAAATAATGCATTTAATTTTAAAATTTTTCAAATTTTATAGCCAAACATATTAAAAGGCATCTCATATGATTGATTCTAACTCTGATATTTTATATTATCAGTTACCCGTTCTAATAAATAATTTCTTTCTTTTCATGCACTCTTGTATTTTAAAGTTCTACCATTCTTCAAACCTATCAACAACCGTTCTTTATTCAGGCATTTTGCCTTTGTCCACACATCTCTTTGCTTTTTTTAAACTATTTCTGCATCAGATTGTTTCATTCTATTAAATAATTAATACATATTTAAAATTAATAAATATATTTTATTTATTATTGATTTGATATATAAACTAGAAATGCATTCTTAAAATTGGCAAAACAAAATTCCTATGCTTGATGCCCCAAAGGTCATTATGCCTCCAATGTCAAACATGCACTTTATTTCTACTGTCCCACCAACTACAATTCCTGCAAATTTGCTACAAGACCAAACAAATAGGTCAACAACAAGATCAACTACTGTCAACATATGACATTATTTTCAAAGGAAAGCTGAACTAACAAGAAACCCTTTTCTGTATTTTCCAACCTACACTAACCATTTGCATGTATATATAAACCAAGATTAGCCTTTCAATTCTCTCATCCAAATCTACACAGCACTAGCTCGTTTCTTGTTCCATTTCATAATCTCCTAAAAGACCTGACCATTATTTCAAAGATGGCAAATTCTAGCCTTTTCATGTTAGCTCTTTTCATTGCTGTGTCGTTTTCAGGCATGGAAGTTGGACTAGCTGCTCGCAATCTTCTTCAAATGGCGCCACCACTGCCAAATTTTCCAGTGCAACCATTACCGACTATTCCAAATCTGCCACAGCCAACATTTCCAGCCTTTCCAACAACACAGCCTTATTTTCCTATGCCCAATCTGCCTCCACTTCCAAGCATGCCCTCTATCCCTACAATCCCAACTACTCTCCCCTCTTTCCCCTTCCTTTCTCCACCGCCTAGCACTTGATTTCCTTTATACGATCATGTCGATCAATATCTAGCGAAGTCACTGGAGTCTTTTCAAACATTTTGTTAACTTCATGAATGAATAATCTGTGTCAATGGTGTTTGATGATTTCAGATTGTTACGTACTTGGAGATATATGTATTTACTTCATTATGACATATACTTGGCTTGTCCACACTTAGCAATAATTAATTGTATCTCATTAGTATGATCATAAATATGTATTTTCATGAAATGTTTATCTTTGGAAGGCTTTCGATTACTGTTTGTGGGGAAAAATCCCATGTGGAGCACAATTAAACAAATTGAAAAATTCAGATGTGTTAGAAAGAAGGTTGCAAAAATACATAGGAAATGAGAAAGTGGGGAACAAATGACTTATAATTTAAAGGCAAAACCCAATATCCCAAAACTTTATTAGTTTATGTATTAAACTCTTTAAGTGAAAACGTATGTTATTCAGTCTCTTAACTATAAGAATTGATGCTATTAAGCCCTTATTTGATAAACTTTTAAATTGAATAGAAAAGAAATAGCAGGATTTAATTCTTTTTATCTTCATAGTTAAAAGGTTAATGAGGATGACAAAGAAAACAAAATCATGGATAGAAAGATGTGGGTTTAAGGACTCAATAGTCACCTGCAAAAAAATTATTATTTTATTTTTTATTTTGGTATAAGTTTAAAATAAAAAATGAGTTCATTACAACTTTTTCCGATAAATTTATTGTCTTGATCCTTGATCAAGTATATTAAGTTACTATTTTCACTTTAGATTTTGTATATAGAACAAATGCTTGAGATTTTTAAAAAAAATTTAGACTCTTATATAATTACAAAATAAATAATTTTTTAGATTAATAATAATTAATTTATGATTATACTTGTAACTTAAAATTTTCATAGAATTAGAAGTTAGATTATCACTTTATCTTAAAAAGATTTTTCTCCAAAATAAAGAGTTAGTACCGATCCGTATGGTCAGGAAACTTGATAGTATAATAATTGTTAATTAGGAGGGTTTAATAATAAAAAATAGCAAACTTGTAAGGGCTAGATTATGAATTTTCCATTAGATATAGTTCGTTAAATTAGTTCCACTGAAGGTAAAATTTCCGTCAAAAAAAGCTTAACGGCAAATGTTTTTCACTTGTTGGGCTGAATAGCAAAAATTAACAAAGTTCATGGGGCAAATTGTAGATTTTTGCGCAAGTTAAAATCAGAGTATTTTGTGCGTAATTGAGCCGAAGAAACCTAAAGCCCATTAAAGCATGAAATTTGGAAAAAAATAAAAAATAAAATAAAGAAACCCCCTAGCCCAACAAAGATTGCAGAAATGTGTAGCCAAGAAACCATGACATCATCATATCATAATATAAACTAAATCTTGGAGAAGAAACAATGGTTTTCAGTTCTTGTTTGTAATTTTGACCATTGTCCTCAACTAATTCTCCTTTCAAACTAGATTTCAATAGCCCACTAATTCAAAAGAAAAAAGAAAAGAATGCATGTCAAAGTCTAGTCTTATGCTTTATGAAGTTATTCTGCATTTTGTACCTATCTATGCACAACTGACTATCTTTTCCATTAAGTTATGATCCTGATGTAACTCTTTCTCCATGTCTGTTCTGCTTTGATAATATTTTTGACCTTTTCTGCATAATATTTTAATTTCTCGACAGACTGATCCATAGTAGAATGGCTAATTCTTACGAACTTCTTTGACTAACAATATTGTTTTCAGCTATCAATGCAGGTTATAAAAAGGGCCTAATAGTTTCGCTTGGAATGCAAGAAAAACAGCTCTTACTTGATAAGCATTAGCAGTCAATCTAATCTTCTCTACTTTCTGTGCGTTTTAGATTCATATTTGAATATGGAGTACAAGCTTGCTGTGGCAGGAATTATAGCTTCTCTCTGGGCATTATTTATGTTATGTAGCTTAAAACGAAAGAAGAATATCACCAGAGCTTTATTTAACAACTACACAGATGAAACCTTGAAAGCAAAGAAATATGCCAGCCTGAGATAGTTGCTTCTCCTGATATAATCATTGTTGGGGCTGGTGTTGCTGGTGCAGCTCTTGCTTATGCTCTTGGCAAGGTAAACTTGCGCTTTAACTTAAGATAAAATTTTGATAGAGTAGCTCTAGTCCGATAGATTTTAAACCATGAAGCAACAAAGTTTTGGCTATTTTTTGCAGGATGGACGCCAAGTACATGTAATTGAGAGAGACTTAAGTGAGCCTGACAGAATTGTTGGTGAGCTACTACAGCCTGGTGGCTATCTGAAACTGATTGAATTGGGTCTTGAAGGTATGTGACAAACTCAAAAGCTGATGATACAATTGACCTAGATTTGACTTCAAACTTCCTCAGAAGTTAGATACATTTTCTGACATGACAGTATTTGTATGTGGATATAGATTGTGTAGAAAAGATTGATGCACAGCAAGTTTTTGGGTATGCTATATTCAAGGACGGGAAAAGTACCAAGTTATCTTATCCCTTGGATGGATTTCAGACAAATGTGTCCGGAAGAAGCTTTCACAATGGTCGTTTTATACAAAGAATGAGGGAGAAAGCTACATCTCTTCCCAAGTAATCTTCCTTCCATGACATTTCGACCTAAATATAATTAAATCAAGAATTTTCTAGTGCTTCCAACTTTTAAGATACCTCGTCTTTTTCTTGGTTTGGGAAAAGTATTGCTCATTCTCTTTCTTGATCTTCCATGCAGTCTAATTTTGCAGCAAGGAACAGTGACATCACTTGTAGAGAAAAAAGGAACTGTAAAAGGGGTAAACTACAGAACTAGAAATGGTCAGGAGATGACAGCATATGCTCCCCTTACAATTGTCTGTGATGGTTGTTTTTCAAACTTGCGCCGCTCTCTTTGCAACCCCAAGGTAATAAAAGATGCTAAGTAGACCTTATCATAAAGTATTCCTAACAGATGTTATGACTATAATTACCAATTCTATATCAACAGGTTGAGATCCCCTCTTGTTTTGTGGCTTTGGTGCTAGAGAACTGTGACCTTCCCTACGCAAATCATGGACATGTAATTCTAGCTGATCCATCACCTATCCTGTTTTATCCTATAAGCAGCACTGAAGTTCGTTGTTTAGTTGACATACCAGGCCAAAAAGTACCCTCCATTTCTAATGGAGAATTGGCTCAATATCTGAAAAGCACTGTGGCTAAGCAGGTAATTGGAATTATCTTCTTGGAATGGTTTCTGCAATCTTTTATCACCAATAAAACAAGCAACTTGAACGTGTTTCAGATCCCTTCTGAGCTACATGATGCATTCATATCTGCAATTGAAAAAGGAAACATAAGAACAATGCCAAACAGAAGCATGCCAGCGTCTCCTCATCCAACTCCAGGTGCGCTTCTGGTGGGTGATGCATTCAACATGCGACACCCTTTAACTGGAGGAGGAATGACGGTGGCACTTTCTGATATAGTTCTATTACGAAACCTTCTTAGACCTCTGGAAAATCTAAATGATGCTTCTGTCCTTTGCAAATATCTCGAATCATTTTATATTCTTCGAAAGGTGAGCAGCATTCACATGTAAACTCATTTTATTTACTATTTGAAACAATAACTATAAGCAAATAGTCCTTTCTTGTTCAATTGCAGCCAATGGCATCCACCATAAATACATTAGCAGGTGCCCTTTACAAGGTTTTTTCTGCATCAACTGATCGAGCAAGAAGTGAAATGCGACAAGCATGTTTCGACTATCTGAGCCTTGGAGGTGTATTTTCAAATGGACCCATAGCTCTACTCTCTGGTCTAAATCCTCGGCCATTGAACCTAGTCCTACATTTCTTTGCTGTGGCTGTCTATGGAGTTGGCCGCTTAATACTTCCATTCCCTTCACCTAAAAGCATTTGGGATGGAGTTAAATTGATTTCGGTAGGCTTCTTTTCTAATGACAGAGATAACTTTCCACAGTCACTCCCAACAGTTCATCTCCATCGATCTTTTTCTATTATATTGTTACTTCCAATTCTAGTTTGTCTATCATTTTATAACACATGTTCCATTTTGCAGGGGGCATCAAGTGTCATTTTTCCTATAATGAAGGCAGAAGGAATTGGACAGATATTCTTCCCAGTAACCAAGCCTCCAAATCACAAAAGCCAAACTTGGTAGAAAAACCAGAACATTTTTGCAGGTTAAGCAGGATACTCTTGTACAAATTTGAAATCAATAGCTTCATGGAAATTGGTTCTTTTATGTATTCAATCTTAGAATTCATTCTTTAATCATCAGGACAAATTTTCTTTGTACTTTTCTGAGATTTATATATGTTATTCCGAAGAAATTGAAATCAATGTAAATGTTATTCCAAAATCAGAATTTATGATTATACTCACCATTACACATAAGATTGAACCAAGATCTTGCTACTAATAAAAATAAATAATATATGCTTTCTTTTGAACAAAAAATAAATACAATATGCTTGTCGTACTAGTATTAATGAAATTACTTTATAATATTAAAAATAAAATAGTTAAATAATATTAAGCCAAAATAGAAAAATATTCAAATTATAAAAGTGTGTAAAAATACAAGAAAACAAAAGAAAACAAATTGAATAAAAAATAAAAACCAAATAATGTGTTATGCCTTAATAATATAAAAGTAATAAATTTAAACCAGAAAATAAACAGGAAGATGTCGTTAGTCTTTTGAGCTAAGCCAGAGTCGGAAGAATAAGAATTGCCCCGTTTCCAAGCCCTAATTTCACAGAATTTTTTTCTCACCTAATCTTATTAAAACATTGCTTTAATCAGGTTTGTAAATTGGGATTTATCGTAAAAGCCAAACCCTAGAGCTCAATTTGTGAATAAATTGATTTTTTGGTCCATGGATGACAAAGAAGTTGTGAGGTATAAGGACGTGGTGTTGAAGGTTTCCGATTTAGATGTTCTTCGAGGACCTTGTTTTCTCAACGATCAAATAATTGCGTTTTATTTCAGTTACTTGTATGCCTTTTATGATTCTTGCACTGATGATGTCCTGCTTGTTCCGCCATCCGTTTCGTTTTGGCTTGCCAATTCTGAAGAAGATCGTGAGAACCTCATTGATTTTCTGGAACCCTTGAAATTGTCAACCAAGAGACTCGTTCTTTTCACGGTTAACGACAGTACTGATTTCGGTGGCAGCGAAGCTGGAACCCATTGGAGCCTCCTTTTTATGACAGGACCCAGAATAGCTTTTCACATCATGATAGCATGGAGGGAGCTAACAATTTTTACGCCTGAAGCTTTATGAGGCTCTCAAACGATCCATGGGAACTCCCACTCTTCAGGTTTCTGTGCCAGTGCCACCTTCAACAAAAGCTAAAACTAAGAACAACAAGAAGAAGAAACCCCCTGCTGCCAAATGCCTGCCTTGTTCGAATGCTGCTTCAACTCCTCCTCCTGTTTTTGTTGAGAGCCCCACACCTCAACAGACAAATGGATATGATTGCGGAATCTATGTCATTGCCATTGCCAGGGCTATCTGTCACTGGTTTCATCTCAAAGGAGTAGCAAAAATGATGATTGGTTGTCTGCTATTCGAAGACATGTTGATGCATCTATGGAGTTCACAATGCGAGACGAGATACTGAAGCTTATACAAGATTTGCAGGAGGATAAATGACCTGAACTAAGCTGAGCTAAGTGTGCCTAACCTAGCTTAGATTCCAGTGGGTGCTGAGTGCTAAATGTAATTGAATTGCTTTCTCTTGCTAGGCTTTGGAAATCTGATCTAACTCTGATTTCTTCTTTTTTTTTTCTTTTCCATTCTTCTTCTTCTAGAGAACGTAGAAAGAAACATTAATTCAACATGTAATTTTTCTTTCTTCCCTGGGGTTGACGGATTTACTTTGCTGTCTCTGTTCTCTTTTCCTGTGACTGAACATATTTAACAATTCTTGCAAATAGTTTCCAATATCTTCGTGCTTCCATCTTTTTCAGCTTGGTACCATTTTTTTGGCTTACCAATGTATTAGTGCTTGTGCGCTTTAAAAAGAAGAGGTCTATGAAGTTGGGCATATCAATCAACTATCAAAGTTCAAGTTGCTGAACTGCCTGTTTAATTATCGATTTGATACTAATTAATTTTATAGGAAAAAAGGAAGAAATACAACTGATCAAATTGCACTTGACCTCCTATTTACAGCCCTGAAGTCATTCCCTTTTCAGGGGTGAAAGGAAATTGGAGAAGCACTTCTGTATGAATTCAATGTATGGGTTGCGGCATGTTTGTATGTTGTCGTGCTGAAGAAGATCTGGGACTTACTTATTATATGTATGTTGTTGATGGCGCACTTAGCACTATTGCTAAGTGCCGTCAATGCAATTAAACGGACTGAACTGTTTCTTCTGGGATTAGTCACGCAGGATTAAACATGTATTGGACAAAAAATTTGCTGACATGGTGCTTCTGTATCTGTCTTGTTAAGGACATATTATGAACAGACTAAATTGAATGTCCTTTGTGGATTTGCAGCTAGTCTGTGCACAGAGGCACGTTTTGGGCCTTACAGTTTCAGCATAAAGGTGACACAAGCTTATTGCATACATAGATTAGATTTACATACATATTTTGCATGTGAATATGTAATCTCTTTGCGTTGAAAGGATGATAGAAAGAGGAATAAGGAAGGAAAGAGTGGAGAGTCTACCTCTAGAAATTGAGGAAAAGGCAGGAGGTGACAGTAGGATCTCTAGCGTCTGCCATTTGTATCAGGAAGCTTCTATAAGGGCACATCTAAGTATTCTGTATTAGCCTATTGGAAAACATGAATAAAATGTATTCGTAGCATGATATTAGGAAAAAATGGAATACCAAATACATCTTTCGTTCTTTTGTAACAAAAAGAAGCATGGTACTTCTCAGTAATTACTCTGTGCTCCTTCCACTCTTGATTGAATCAGAAAAGCTCATTCGAATATATGGGTTAATATGTTATACCTAAGTTTTCAGTTTACAAGATTAGTCTGATGCAGTTTGCACTGAACTACTTGTACATCGTTCCCTTCTCTTTGTTTGTCCATTATGTTGTTCAAGGTGATATTGTGATCTCTTGTTGATTTGCTAAATCTATGTTTCTACTAGGTCAGATGTCTTAATTCTGAAAGAGAAAATCAGTTCATACTTCTCTTTTATCTTGAGGAGGGGAAGTGGGGGCTCAAACCTGAACCCTCCACCAAAACTCCATAGAGCTCTCCCACTAAGGTCTAGTGCTTAGTTGGTACTTCTGATAAGCTCATTAACTACTCACTTTTGTCTGAGTGTCTCTTTGCATTGTGAATAAAGTGGATCCACCTAGGACTGAAATTTGGTTATTTTTGGCTAATGGTTAGATCTTGTACCAGGTGGAGGATTTGTGTGCTAGCTAGACAGGTGTATGAGAAACTGGTGGAAGCTATACAACCTCGAAGCAGCCATCTGAATGCATAATGGATCCTGTAAAGTTGTTGATTGATTTATACATTTGGAATCGGGAGTTTAAAGCTTGATTAATGCGCATAAATGCTTTAGAGCACTCTCATTCGGTTGCCCATTTCAGGGTCCTGATCTGATTCAAATGAAAGATGGAACTGTGGATTACCCATGATCACTGGTTATGTGGTGAGTTCTGCTATCATATGTACCCCCAACTTCTGAAACTGATCAGCTCATCATTATGGAAATAAATCATCCTTTTTCTTCTTTCTTTTGTTTAAATTTTACATTACATCAAGTACTGCAATGCCCCCTGAATTCAGGCTATTCATTTCTTTCTTGATTTCGGACACAGGAAGGCATTCCCTTCCACCGTCACATTCTACAGATGTACAAATCATTCATGTTCTATTCACTCAATCCCATTAATGGCAGTCAACTTTCAGTAGCAACAGCATAGCTGCCCCAGTGTTAGTATCATCATTGAGTAAATTGCAAACAAATCAAAAAGAAACATTAACTATTGGTTCTACATAAAAACATAAACCTATACACCCAGATTGCGGACAGCTAGTTTACAAGTCAAAACGAGTCATGATTTTCAGTGATAATGCTGATTCCTTCAAATGCCAATATTAGTGTATGTATTTTAACATGTATACAGATATATACGTGACCCATTTGGAACACACTATATAGAATTAGACAATATTGCCAGTTATTCACTTAGTATTATAAAACTTTAATTCGTTTCATTTTAATAATTTCAATTTCAATTTTAATTATAATTCACATTTTCCATAAATAATTGACATCATATTTTCTCCTTTAATTATTTTTTTCAATTGATTATTTTAATTATATATCAATCTTTTATTCTACAATATCAAATATAATTAAAATTAAATAATATAATAAAATAAATTAAAAAATTTACAATTAAAATAAAATTAAATGCCATTTATATCATTTTTACATAGAATTGGCATGTTCTGATTTATTCAAAATTTTAAAAAATTGCTGTTTTTTTAACATTCTTTTATGAAGTACACGTGAATTATATTGTTTTCTTACTGTAAGATGTATATAATAAGAAATTATTATTAAAATTAGCCGCACTAATTTTTATTGTTAAAAATATAAAAAAATATATTATTATAGATATATAGCAGTAAATATAAAATTTGCCCTAAGCTGCTGTTAAAAATATATTATTTAGTATAATTTTAAAAGTAATTTTTATTTTTATTTTTTATATTAAAAAATTGAATTATTTGATACCTAACTCAAATAATAAAAATCACAATTTATAATAAAAATTTTAAATTCGATTCTTCTCATTCAAATTAAATATAATAATTTTTACGACGAGTATAATATAATTATTATTCTAATTACGTAGCTTATCTAAATATATAAATAATAAAGATTTAAGAAAAGGTGGGCCACCAATTTTCCGCAGTTTTCACATACTTAATTTCTTATATGAAGTTCCCACCTGAGCTACTGTGCCTGTATGTGTTAACAATAAAATAAACCCTTTTTGGTGTTCTCGAAAAAATAAAAAAATGAAAAAGACAGACCAATCAAACAAAATAAAATAAAATAACATGCATCGGGTAGCTAGCAAGGGTTTGGAAAGACTGGAGACAGGTGGGCTTCCAACAACTAATATAATAATTTTATTTTTTTATTTTTTTTATTACAAGTAATTAATTCTGTCTTTTAATTTAATCAGCTAAAGCATACCATAAATTCATCATTCATATATAGCACCTGAAAGATTAATAAAACGTTTCCGTTTTATTTTTTGTTAATTTGCTTTAGTTGGTGGAAGACAAAAAAATAAAATGTGTTTGAAATATATATTTTATATATTATCTGGAAAAGAAAAAGTTAAAATATAAAAAAAATATTATTATTATTTCAAGCACGTCATTACTTCAATGATTCAATCTTGTCACTGCTCAGCCCACAGAATTGTAACAGCTTATAAGAGCTGGAAATACTGATTCCTTGTTTTCAAAATCAAACAAATCTGGACCGGACCGATTGGTTTAATCAGTCCAATTAATTGTATATAATAATTAAGTTTTATAATTAAAATAGATTGGATCGGTTTAAACTGAATCGAACTAATTAAATTCGAGAAAATTGATTCGACTTTATGTTGTCATTATGATCAAATCACTCCTAAGTGATTAGTCAGTTTTGTTTGTATGATTCAGATTTAATTGATCTGACGATGGAGATTCAATTTAAAAAGTGTAATCATTGATGTTTTTGGGTTTGGATAAGTCTGATTTAATTACAGAATATAATTTAATTTGGAGTTTACAATGTGGACAACTTGGGTTGAATCGAGGGTGAGAAAGTTACATTTTATAAATCAAAGCATTTAGCAAGGGAACATTTACATAACAGCACATGCTGCTACGTCTAATGCCAGCTAAACTAAATTTACTAATATTATAATATACATATATATTAGTAGAGCTTAATTTTTATGTATTTTTTATTTTCTTATGTAAGATGTTATTAGTTTATATTAATTGTTAGTATTCGAGAAATGAGTAATTTTAGATAAATTTTTTCAAATTTTATATTTTTTATCTAATAACTTCAGACATAAAAAATAGTTGTACCGGATAAGGATAAAGGTTTTTAATTCGAAACTTCTATTTTAAAAAATAAGAGCTCTTGTTATCAATCTATCGAGTTGAATTGGTGTATTGAACTCATTGCTTCAGCATTTTATAATATCTTATGGAACTCTTTATATATAGAATTTTTTTTTTTTAAAGTTATATAATAAAATTATATTTTAATATAATTTTTATTATTTAAATATAAAATAAAAAGTTGATTTGGCTTTCTATACATGAAAAGTCAAACTTCGCTCTCTATTGTATATCTAATAAATATTATAAATTTTAATACACTTAATTTAATTGATAATTATAGTTGTTATATTTCTATTAGTAAAAATTATATCAAAAAACAAAAACTGTCAACATTTATAGAAATAAAAATATAAAACATAAAGACTCATTAAATAAAATATTTTATTACCTATATTTGTATTTTTTTTTAAAATATATAATTAAAAATGCTCTTAATCTATTAAAATCTCAAAATATGTTATCTATATTTTATTTTTCGCTCAAAACAATTATATTTTAAATAAATAACTAAATTATGATCGGCCTTGAGGTATAATATATTTTAATATTAATTTTATAAGTATTTATAATTGGAATTATCGGTCAAAAAATAAGTTTTAGATCACAGTTTTAGTGCCCGTTTATTTATGGAAAACTAAGCAAATTTTTTAGAGATTTTTTCAAAATAAAATCATAAAATAGAACTTTATGTTTACTTGTATTATTTTTTCAAAATAAAAATAGAAAACAGTATTTTATATTTTCAAAATTATAACTAAATCTTTTGAAAATAAATTTAATGGACCTATTTATTTATAGAAAATTATATCGATCTTTAGGAAATATTTTAAATATAAATAAAGAACGTTTTTAAAACTTTGAAAAGCTTTTAAAAATAAATTTAACACATTTTCTATATTTTCTTTATATATAAGAAGTCACTGTTTTTAAATGAAAAATAAAATATTTTTATTTTATTTATTTCAAGACTATTCTTATTTAAATAGAAAATAAAAAATTTATAAAGTAAACATATTTTATAAATTTTCTATAAAAATAATTTGTTTGAAATTAAAATATAAAACAAGATTTATATTTTTATATTTTTTATAAAAAAATTTACTTATTCTAAATTTATTTTTTATATTTAAAATATTATCTAAACTAAAAATAGAATTTCGTTATAAAGTAAATATATTTTACAAATTTTTATAAAAATAAAAAGATTTTACTTTTCTTAAAACTTAAAAATTTCTAAATAAATAAACAGTCACTTAAATTCTCTCAAATCAAAAGCTCTGAGATTATACTACAACACTTGGATGCAGAGTTTATTTAATGTGAAGAAGCCTTTATGCAAAACTTGATCGATCTTCTGTAAAGTAGTTTGTCGTTTTGCTTTTGTAATGCACGTGTGATGTAAAATATAAAAAGAGGTCCAAAATGCCATAGCAAAGCGAACAACAAAAACAAGAAATTAGAAAAAGGCTGAACAGAAGAAAAAGATAAAAGATGAAGATCTATACAACTATAATCTAACCATACCAAAAGAAAATGCAACTTCCTAAAATCCAAAACAACACTCACCCACTCGATCACTTACTACCTACCAACTAGGGCTTAGCGTCTCATCAGTTCGGTTTAAAATCAAACCAAATTAAAATTACTGGATAAATTAAATTAATTTTAAAAATAAATTAAAGTGATTGAATCAAAATAATCAAATTATATATAAATATAAACTAAATCGAATTGAATATGATATAAATTAATATCAAAATTTAAATATAAATTAGTTTAAAATTAAATTTCATATTAAAAATTAAAATAAATTTTAATAAATAATTAAAAGAAGCAATTATTTTAATTATTACGAGTTTCTTATATTACTAAACAGAATCAATATAATTTTAATTCTTAAGAAAGCTACACCCTACTTACAAAAAAAACATAATCAAACTAAATCTAAATCGAAAAAATAGTTTCAGTTCGATTTTTAATTTTTGTTTTATCTCTACTATTAATTTTTTTATTAAAAAAATATTATAAATACTAAAAAGATATGGTAAAAAATCTAAAAATAACTAAACCATAAATTCAGAAACAATTAAAAATTATATTTCTAAATTAATATTTATATAATAAAAAATGATATTCTTTTATTACTAAAATTTTTTACCTAAACTATACGACAACAAATAATTATCTTTTATATATAAGGGGAAACTCGAACACAATGCCTAGCAATTTAAAAAACGTTAAAATGTAATTAGTGAGCCGTGGGTGCTACTGGGTCCCATTGAAGGGACATGTTCCTTAAAGAACCGTACATATGGAGAGGTCAAAGAACCGTCCAAGTTTGGTCTAAGTGGCCACAGCTGTGTGCCAGTTCTACTACCTTTTCCTCTTCCTCCTCTTTCTTCTTTTACTACTTCTTGCTGTAGAGTTTACCTATCGTAAGGGGTATCCCATGTTAGTTATCATGGAATCTTTCTAGTTGTTCTTTCTTCTTTTCTTTTTGTCACCATATTTGTATTTATGGTTTTTGTCTTTCTCTAGTTAATGGTTTAATATTATAAGAGCATTTCGGATACTACTTTTTATTTAAGAGAATATATTTATTTAATAATAATATTTTTACTTATATCTAAATATAGAATGTATAACTTTTTTATTTAAGTTTAGATTTTTTTATTTTTTATTTTTATTTTATTTTATCCATCTAAACATTGATATTTTGATTTTTCATTTGATTTTATTTCCTTAGAAAGGAAAAAAGAAAATTTTTTAAGGAAATAAAGTTAAAAATGATAAATATCATTTATAAATATATAAGAATTTATAGCGAATTCATTACAATGAAGATAAAGAATGAATTTTGAGTCTCTAAACATAAATAGTCAAATTTATTATAAATTTTATATTTTAAAAAATAAAAATATGGTACTTATTTTATCAAATGGTTATTTATAATAAAATATTTAACTTATATAAAGAATATTTTGAAAGTATTCTAAAATTTTAAATAATTTTTTTTAAAATCCGATCTCTTTATATTCTTTGGAGATGTAATGACTGAAAAATAATATTTAAAATAAATTATAAATTATATATATTTAAGATTAAAGTCTTACTTATAGTTTATGTTCCAAATTCATATTGATATAATTGCAATCTAAACTTATATTTGAAACTCAAATCATTTTTATTTTCATTTAATTGAATACTTATTAAACATAATTTTTATAATTCGAGAAGTGGCTTTAGAAAAGATAAATCAAATAAAATATAGTAAAGAGTATATATGTTTTCTTTTAAGTTTTTATTTAATCCTTACTTATCAATTTTTAAATGATAAAATATTTATTTTCTAAGTTTTATGAATTTATGCAATTTCTTCTTCTATTTGACAAAGTATATTTTATATATATAAGCATATAGGGAGTATTTTAAAACTAATTAAAATGATTTCAGTATCAATCATTAACTATAAGAAATTAATGGTCTTCAATAACTGAGGGAAAGACATTATATTCATGATCCATGAAGTTTCAATAAATCAAATATTATTTGGAACAATTAAGTCAATCTAAAATAGCTTTAAAATGATAGTACCATGTTTAATACATAAATAAATCCCTTTATGCTGAGGATTCAACCATAGAAATTTATTTAATATTTTTTTCTTATGCTTAATAGCAAAATGATAATTTTAGCAACTTGTGTACCAAAATGCAAGCAAATATTTTGTAAGCGAGTAGCCATATCAATTTTTTGAAAAAGATGGACACAATAATCCATGCCATATTATGATTATTATTAGCTAAAATTTTACTATCAACTTATATTAATTTATGGTTTTCATTATGATTGAGATGTTTTATGTTGTAATTAATCCATAATTTTTTGTATGAACACTATAATCAAATTTTTTGTATTGAAAATTTCAAGTACTTTCTTATTTCAGATATATAAACTATTTTATTAATTAATTGAATGATGAAGTAATGAATTATGAATTATAAAGATATATAATTATAGTTTATATAATTTTTATAACAAAAATATAATAAATTTTTATCAATATAATAATAATATCTACAAACTTATAATCTTATCGATTCTCATAACTAAATTACTATCAAAATTAGTCTACAATTAGCCTAAATTGGTATGATTACTTAGTATGTCTTATTATATTTTGATATAATTTTAGAATTTTTCTTATTCTCAATTATTCTCAAACATATCTCTTTATGTCCTTGTAAGTATCTAGTCAAATAATCTTTACCCAAATAAGCAATTGAGTCCTTATAATGTCCAAAACAAGAAAAGCAATCATATTCGTAGCATATGAGAGAAAGGAAAATTTGAGATTTAGATTCTTATTTTTTGGTTGGTAACAAAAGTAAATTTTGAAATTAAAATCCAATTTCCCTCTAAAAAAGAAAAAAGAAAAAAGAAAAAAGAAAAAAGAAAAAGAAAAACCCTCACAAGGGAAGAGGAGAAGTAGAAAGGACAAAGAGATGGAATAATAATAATTGACAGAGATGCGCTTTGCTGGCAAATGGCAAATGGGCAATAGCTAAGTGTACGTGTGCGCAGTGTTAGCCAGCTCATCCCCCCACTCTGCTCTTCCGTCCCCACGCATGCCCCTGCCATTATGCATTATCTTACTCTTCCCTTCCCTTCCCCTTTGGATCTTTTCCTCTACTCCATTTCTATTATTCCTTTCCTTGAGCTCCCTCCCTCCATCATAAAACTTGCATTTTCTTTTTTAACCAATAAACATTCAAATTTAGACCCCATTAAGCTTTAGAAAAATAATGATTGAGATTTTATTTGTTGCATTTACAAATAGAAGTCTATGTTAATTCTTTTTATAAAAATAATAAAATATTAATTAAAAATTACTGATATAATTTTTTATGTTAATTTGATGTGAATGATTTCTCTCAATATTTATTAATACATAGAATTATTTATATAGCATACTTATAAAGCGCATTCGTTTTTGTTGTTTTTTGAAATAATATAATTTATTTATTATATGATTAAAAAATAATTATTATCCACTTATGGAGCATAACTTTAGTTTTCTTGTAATTTATAGTATTACAGTATGATTATAATAATTATAAAAATATTACAAATAATTAAAAAATAATATTGAAATTTATTTTTAAATATAAACCATAAAATATAATGAGTTGATTATCCTCTAGATGAATAATGAATATAAGAACTAGATTAAAATATTCATTAATGTTTCTCCTTCCTATCTGTTCTTAGTTCATACCCTACCAACATCAATTAAAGAATCCTATGGTGATGATGATGAAGGATATCATCATTATTATTATTATTATTAACCACACACACAAAATCACATAATTACAAAATAAGAGATTTCACAGCTACAAACTAAGCTTGACCTCATAATAATATTACCTTTTAATCCAAAAATAACCAGCTAATACATTACAGCCTGTTTCACTATCATATCATCATCATTTTCTCTCTCTAACTCTAAGAACTTTCTCTCTCCTCCTCTGTTATTAAATTATTCCAATCACTAACTCTTATATATCTTCCTCTTCTTCAAAAGCTCCATCTCCCTCCTCTCAACATCAAAGGGAAAAAGAAAAAGGAAAAAGAAACCACCACCACTGGCACCACCACAGGCGGCGGCGACTCTACCTTGATCACTACTCATCATCACAATTAGAAAGTTACAATCTTTTTGTATCATAACACAATGGATCCGTGCCCATTTGTACGGATCCTAGTAGGTAACCTGGCTATTAAGTTCCCAACTAGTTCAAGATCCTCAGTTTCAAGAAGTACAAGTTCATGTTTTTGCAAAATCAAGCTCAAGAATTTCCCTACCCAACAAGCAACCATCCCACTATTACATCAACAAGAACCACAAGCCCAAAGCCAAGAAAACAATTATTGCATATCAAATTCTTTAGCAGCATGTTTCAATCTTGACAAGACCCAAATCAATAAAATAACATCTTCTACAAGACCCACAAGTTTGATTCTCGAAATCTACACTGGGGGTGAGGCTACATGTGGGTTTAGCAATGGGAAGCTTCTGGGTAAGGTTACCGTTCCACTTGACCTGAAAAAAGCTGAGTCTAGGCCTTGTGTTATACATAATGGATGGATTGGTATTGGAGAGAAGAATAAGGTGGAATTTTATTTGTGTGTTAGAGCTGAACCTGATCCAAGATATGTGTTTCAGTTTGGTGGTGAGCCTGAGTGTAGTCCTCAGGTTTTTCAAGTTCAAGGAAGTGTAAGACAAGCTGTTTTTACTTGCAAGTTCAGTTTGAGGAATCCTGGAGATCGAAATTTAGGACAAAGGTTAGTTTTCTTTTCATTGATTTCTGTTGCTTATTTTTAGTTAGTTGAGTGAAAAATGAGAAAGGAAAGTTATTGATAGGCAATGTTATCTTGATTTGGTTTTGGTTTCTAGAAGTGAATCTAGGTTTTCTTAGTTTGTTCAAAATGTGTAAATCTTGATTTTCCTTTTTCTTGATTAGAAATTTAAAAAAATCTGCCAAAACTGAAAAATCTAAAATCTATATATCCTGAAATGTGGTCCATGTCAACAGGGCTTAGATTGAAAATCTTATATTTTAAAGATTTAATTGTTGTAATTTTTTTTATATTATTGGTGTGCTGATTTTCTATTCCTAAAATTGTCATTCTGCAGGCAATCTATGTTAGAACCAAGCACATCAAGAAATTGGCTGCCTTCACTTGGAGCTGAAAAAGACCAATCGGTTAAAGAAAGAAAGGGATGGACAATTACAATCCACGATCTTTCTGGCTCACCAGTTGCAATGGCAGCAATGGTCACTCCATTCGTACCATCCCCTGGTTCGGACCGCGTCAGCCGGTCCAACCCTGGGGCCTGGCTAATCCTGCGCCCGTCACTAGGTACATGGAAGCCATGGGGCCGGCTAGAGGCATGGCGCGAACATCCTAAGACCAATGAGCTAGGCTACCGCTTCGAATTAATACATGACACAGCCACTGCCACCCCTACCACTACCACTCTGGTCAATTCATTAGTAAACTCTAAGAACGGAGGCAAATTCACTATTGACACCACCAACAGTGTGACTACCCCGGTGTGCAGCCCGCATAGCAGCTGCGATTTCGGATCCGGATCAGGGTCCGGGTCGTGGTCGGGATCGGAATTCGGAGCAGGGCTATTCTCACAGTTTCTGTACAGGGGATTCGTCATGTCATCAACCGTAAAAGGCAACAGCAATTGCAGTAAGCCAGAGGTGGAAATTGGGGTGCAGCACGTGAATTGCACGGAGGATGCGGCTGCCTTTGTGGCACTAGCAGCAGCGATGGATCTAAGCATGGATGCCTGCAGATTGTTTTCTCAAAAGCTAAGGAAAGAACTAAGGCAGCAGAGTCAGAGTTTTGTCGTTTGACGCCGGATTGATTTGTCGTTTTGGGGGATGAGTCGGTTAATTAGTAGGTTGTTTTGTTGGAGGTTCAGGAAATTTTATTTTTTAATTATTTTTCTGTGTACAGTGAGGAATGACAAAGCAGGCTTTATATAATAATATTATATTATAAAATGATTAACTAATTGTTTTCCTTGTGCTATGTGCATTCTTAGTTATTTTATTTATTTATTTATATATATTATAAGGCTTTTTCATAAATTATTTTGTAAAAAGAGGCTTTGGTAGGAGAATCCAATGTTGGTGGAAATAGCAAAGAAAAACTGTTAATAAGGTGGCAAAGATTCGATTTATAGTTGTCTATTACAATGTCAAACATAAGAATGATCGATTTATGTTGAAATCTACTGATAAATAGACTTTCCACGAGTAAAAAGAACTTTTGATTGCCTGGTCAATTTTAATTTGTATATACAAATTTGTTATAAAGGTATTTAATAATAAAAAAATATCGAGTTATTATTATTATAATATATCCTTTTTAGTATAAAATAAATTTATTGAATTTTTAATAATAAAATAAAAATATTAGCATTTTATCTATAGGTGGCTAATGGATTTTCCATTCTTATTAAACATTAGTACCCAATGAATCTAAATAATTTTTATCCTGTTTGTAACTACAGTTGGATATTTAAAAATTAAATTTAAAATCTTTTTGATGTAATGTAGTTTTTTTAATTCTTTATAAACTATTTTTCTCAAATTTACTTTTAAGGAAAACATTTATTCACTTGCTTTTTAGAAAAACAATTTTTAAAAAAAAAATCATTCAAAATAAAAATCCAACATGATCCTTAATCTCTCTAAGACTAGAAAAGACAAAGGCAATTTTGTTTGTACAAGAAAAGGATTGAGGAGAAGCTTTCTTTCTTGAGCACTTTTATATTGCAAGTTATGAATAAGCCAGTTTTCATGGATGATTAAGGTGCCATGCATCACATTCAATCTCTTTGGGATTTCAATATTATTATTATTATTATTGGTGCTAATAAGTGTTGCAAGTAGGCCATTAAGTTCTAGATTGTTCATGATTAAACCTATAGAGTTCTAATCAAATTTGTGCAGTAAGGTTTCTAGAAAAATAATTTGGAATGCCTATTTTTTTAAAAAAAATTGTAACAAGTTAAAAAATAATTTGAATAAAAAGTAATTATTCACATTATAATGATTGTAGCCTTCTCAAATTTGGACAAGTATGAGCTATTTCTTAATTTATTGATGTCAAAGTACATAATTTTGGTTATCATCATGATTGAACATATATAATCTCTAATGTCTCAAAAATAAAATGAATTTGATTCAAAGTGAAATCTTAAATATTCATTCTGTAAATTTAAAAAAAAAAAAAGAGGGTGAGAAAAGAGGTTGATATGCTTAGCTGGAATAGAGTTATCCACAGAAGGAAGTGTTAGGCTTGTAGACAGAAGTTGTGGGGTTGTCACATTCCATGAATCAGGACTTTAACAAGGTGCCAGCCTACCAATATCTGCTGGCCTTGGTTTTCAGGTTTTGCTAAAAAGCTTTCCAAGCTGACCATTTAGGTTTGCATTTACATTCCTGTTCTCTTTTCTTTTTTTGACTTGGTTTTGTTAGTTTTTTAAATAATTTATTAGATGCCTAATGAACCCTGAGTTATACAGCTTTTAAATTGTTTCTACAATATTTGTTATTTTAAAAGATATATAGTAATGTAATATATAGTTGGATAATATATTTTTGACAACTTATATTTGCACTGCTTTAAATTTTCTAAAAACTGTCAAAAGAAAAGAAAAGGAAAAAGAATCTACTCTAGAACTGCCTTTGAGCTTAAACGTCCCAACAATCCATCTGAAAGCCAAATAGTTAAAACTCTAACTAAAATTGACAATGATTTGACATAAAAATCCACATATATATATATGACTTGGGTCAAGGGCAATCATTCATTCCAGCTGAAAGATTGCAATATCTATTATACATGAACAAAAGCTTTCTGCTGTTTTGGTGGCAAAGATACAATCTCAATAACAAACATCAGAAAGGATCTACAAAATAAACTTCAATAATTTAAAGGGATATTAGCTGAAGTTGCAATAAATTACACAGATACGACCCATTGACAACATCAAACTGCCTGCCTACATTTTTGCAGTTCAAGAAAAAGAAAGAAAAACTTCCTACATTTTGCCTGCAATGCTAAAAGAAACTGTATTTCGACAAAGACTCGAATCTTTCAAGTTGACTGAAAACATTCTAAAACTCTCCATGTTCATGTATCAAAACAGAGTGAACATGTAAATTAACCTTAGATCACTCAGAAGCCTTGACACAGAGCATGTTTCATAACAATTATTATTATTCTGCTGCAGCATCTCGGCTGTGAATGCCTTCTGAACCATCCTCTGGCAGTGTACCCAAGTCTATGCGAGCCTCTTTCTCGTCTTGCCCTATTGAAGAATCAGATGAATCAATGGGGTCATGAACAGCTTCCGTCCCATCTGTTCCAGTAGAGCCTGCATTTTCATCTGTTTTGTCCAATTCATCATTGATCTCCGAGTTCTCATCTTGAGATGCATCTGTAGTTTCATTTGTCGTTGAATTTAACCCAGTATTGACCTCTGCTCCAGCTGTAATTTCAGGTTTAATAGTCTTATCTGAACCATCAAGCTCTGAATTAGTAGTGAACTTTGAGTCTCCAGAAACTGTGCCATTATTCTCAGTTTTATCAGAGACAGTAGAATTAGAATCAAGTTCTGTGATACCAGAAGTAATGTTGTTCTTAACCTGTTCCAATACAGTAGTTTTGACATCAGATGCTTCCCCATCACTACCCACTGACGCATTTTGGGGTTGATTTGAATCGGATGTAATTATTGTTTCATTCTTCTGGGGTGTACCAGAAATTTCACTGCTCCCATCTACTGGGTTATTGCCAGCTTCTGCATTCACATCCATTAACTTATTGCTTGCTTCTGTTTGATTGCTGGATATGGAATCAAATGTTGCATTTTTTGGCAACTGATCTTCAGAACTGATGACCTCATCCCCCCTTTTTTCACCGTCTGTCACATTAAATGAACGATTACTCTCACCACCTTTCAGCTGTAATGTTGAGTTCTTCTGATCCCCATTGATATCGTCATTGTTATTGTTAGTGGAGTTCTGCTCCAATTCTAAATTATTTGTCACCGACAACTCATTTGAGTTATCCGAACTTACCTTCTCAGGGTCAGTGCTTATTACTTCGGTATCATGGGTCACTGCACTGGAAGCATCATCAGCCTTGTAATGTACTTCTCGAGCCTCATGATCATTTTGTACACTTCCATCATGACCCTGATCCTCTGTCGAAGCTTCTTGGTCTACCTGATCGTCCTTATATTCACCTTCATCATTTCTACTCTCCTTTCCATCGCTTGCTTCCTCTCTTTCTTTCTCTCCATCAACAAAATCCTCATGATCAGCTTCTCCTACTATTTTCTCTTGATCACGTTCATCTATCTCATCATCTCCACCTCCTCTCCCCTCATCTTCTGTCTCATCACCCTTGGTATCTTCTTCTTGCTCTTCATCTTCATGCTTGGTTCCTTCTTCATCTCTCTCTTCCTCTTCAGGCTTAGAATCTTCTTCTTGCCTCTCTTCTTCATGCTTATTTCCTTCTTCTCGCACTTCTTCGTCTTCATTCTTATTTCCTTCTTCTTGCTCTTCTTCTTCTTCTTCATGCTTAGTTCCTTCTTCTTCTCGTTCTTCTTCTTCATGCTTAGTTTCGTCTTCTACCTGCTTTTGCTCAAGCTCATTTTCTTTAATCTTATTTACTTCCTCCTCTACTGTTGTTTCTTCCTCATCTTCTTCCTCATGCTTCTCATCCTTACTCATCTCCTGCCCACGAGGAAGGAGACCTTTCCTTCCTAAGTTTGTAATATCATCAGTACTTTGAGTTCTGACAGAGAGTTTTGCATCTTTCTGATCGAACTCCTTTTTCTTATCATGGGAATGCTTGACTTGGTAGATTAACCAAAAGCAGACACCAAGCAATAAACAAATCTGCAAAACATGCTTTACCTTGAATCCTTTTGATCTAGTGTTCCTACTTGGTGTCCGTTTGATCATGACGAACTACTCCAATCTACAACCCTCTTCTCCTTCTATATGTATAGCAAGGCAAAGAACCGCCAAGAATCAAAATTTCACAATTAAATAGCTGCAAGAGATTAAACAGTCGATCACATATAAAATATTTTTATATATCATTTCAAGTCTCTAAGTTAATTGGACTGTAGAAGCAACCTACTTAAACTCTATAGTATCAAATCCTTAAGAGCTTTCATGGTAACCCACCAGCAGACAGGACCAATTTCAACCACCAACATACAATAAAAGAAATCTCCAAAACAAAATCCTGATATTTAATGTAGTTTGTGGAACCCACCCCCATGTACTAGCTTAAATCTACTATGCTCCACTTGAATCTTCTATTAATGTCAGAGGCAGTTACTAAAGAAAAAAGAAAGAGAAGAAAAACCCAGTCCACACAATTTTCAAAATATCAGTTTCATAGTTTGGAACAAGCCTAGATCCTTTATCAGATAAATAAAACCAACTATTCTACTCAGTTTCTTCATTCATTTATTACTTTAGGAAAATGTAGGCAATCAAATTTATTTCCCTTTCAATAAAGATACATAAAAGTATCTCCTTTTCAACTTTTGCAAAAGGTTCACCATTTTCAGGTTGAGTCAGTTATGTTATCACTTTTGATTAAGGTACACTACCATCTTCAAGCAAATTAAGTTACTATATCACTTCAGATTTCACATATATTGATGAGACTTAAGAAAAGCCTACCTTGAAACACATAATTTCAGGAAATTTTCATATCAAGTGTTTGAAAAGTACATAACCAAAACATTTTTGCTTTACTATTTGTGTTTTCTGGCAGTTGGATGTAAGAACTTGGTAAAGAAGGGAAAACTCTTCAGGAGGCCACCCCAATTTGAGCACACAAAAGGATTAAGAAAACAATGTTTGCCACTGGCACAACATTAACTTTTATTTCTTTCATATTCCTCATTTCCTTTTAATTTGAAAGCATGCATATTTTTTTCATTTCCCTCTGATTTTATCAAAGAAATGTGACATCCCTCAAATCTAATATAAATTATATATATTAACAGGACAAAAAGAGGAAAAGCCCATCTCTTTGTATCTCCTCCATTACAGAAACCCATTGCAAAAGAGCTAATAACATTTCTTCTTTTTTTTCTTAAAAAAAAAAAAAAAGGAAAAACAAGCACAAAGAAGTAAAGCAAAGCCCCCCAAAAAAAGAAACCCTAAAAATCAAAATCCTCAAACAAATAGTCTTGTAATACCTCCAACCAGCAAAACTCATAAATTAAAAACCAAAATCTGATTTTTTATCATTCACAACCCAAAAACCCATATGCCAAAATAGTTCATTTAAACTATCAAACCAACAAAAACTCCATTTCATCAGAAATTAAAAACTGCTAAGTGTAGAAGTAAGTAAAAACAAGTGATCCTACTCACAAACAGATTAATGCAAAAGCAAAAGCTAATTAATCAATGAAGCAAACAAGCAAGAAAGAAAAGGAAAAAAGGAAGGAAGGAAAGAAGGAAGTACCTGGAGCCAGAGAGTGAGAGTAAACAGTATTTACTGTGTGAATTAAAAAAAAAAAAAAAAAGAGCTATATGTCTAATCTAAGGAAGGAATGAGAGATGGGTAAAGGGCAGTTCTCTTTGGAAATGGAAGGAAGGGGTCTATGTGAAGCAAGTGGAGTGTTTTATTTATTTTATTTTCTTGTTTGTGTAATATTGTTTCTTTATTACAAGTTGTTGGACTTTTATAAGTCAGTCAGAAGAGGAAAGTACAATCTGGATCCAATATCTAAGCAACAACAAACTTATATAAAATGGGAATTACTTGCTACTCTATTATATATCTTTTCTTGATGTATATTATTTATTGATATTTGATACATTATATTTTTATTAAATATCAAATAGTGATTGTATTTGTTATATAAAAAGGACAATGTGAAACCCTGAAGAAAATGCTGATAAGAATTCTTGCTTATGAAAACTAAAAATGTCTTAATTGTAAACCACTTAATCTATTATTCATTAAATACTTATGAGTTAATGTCTTCAGGTGTATTATATTTAATTATTGAATTAAATAAATAATACACTACTTTAATAAAAAAATTACAGATATTTTAAAAATATATAAAAAATATTTAAATTCATTCAAAATGAAATATATATATATATATATATATATATATATATATATATATATTTACCATTAAATCAAACTGATAAATAAACTTATATTTCAAATTTAGCAAAATCTGTCAAATGATTTGATGGGCAGATTACTTAAATCTCCATAACTAGTGGGTTTGTTTGTTTGTTTGTTTTTTTGTGTGTCTCTTTGAGGTTATGTTATCATAAATTATGACATATTACAGGGTTTTGTGATTAGGGTGAGGAGTCAATCATGGGACTGGGTGGTGTTTTACTTGGGTTACAGAGTGGACGTGATGCACCACCATCCATGCCAAATTGGCAAACCCTGTGCCGTCCACTTTCTTGTATAAGTGGAGGCAACAAAGATCATAGATTGATACACACAAACACACTTGTCTTATGTTATACATCCCAAATATTAAGTGCTCATCACAATAAGTTTCTCTATATGGGCATGCCGCATTTTTCATTATTCAACTAACAATATACCAATGGATTACCTATTTAATTCTCTTTTTCTCGTTTATCACATTCGTTCTATGACCGCTATTGAATTGTTATATCCTGAATCCAGATATATGACCATAAAACATGCGACTATAAAATATTTGATTTATCTCTCGGATTTAATTTTTTTCTATTATAAATTTTTTAATTATTTTCATAAGTCTCAATATGTATCTTTAACATCATCAAGCAGCAATAGCGATTTTATAAAAACTTAAATTTGTTTTAGAAAATCACATAGAATACGCTATTTCTTTTCTCTTTTATTTTTATATGTTTTATGTTTTTTCTTTTTTTTTTCTCTTTTATGCTGATACAATATTATGGATTTC
This sequence comes from Ricinus communis, assembly GCF_019578655.1. Classification (NCBI taxonomy): domain Eukaryota; kingdom Viridiplantae; phylum Streptophyta; class Magnoliopsida; order Malpighiales; family Euphorbiaceae; genus Ricinus; species Ricinus communis. Next base: position 18,929,170 of record NC_063261.1, on the reverse strand, counting down.
TTTTTTTTTTTTTACCTTTTAGCGCTTTTTTGAATTTAATACTTTTCTTTTATGATTTCTTTTTATAGTACTTTTTGATTTTCTAATTTTTCTTTTTTCTTTGATTTTATTTCTTCATTTTCTTTGATTATGACTCGAAAACTAATAATTAAATTCTTCATGCAAGTATTTTTTTGTTTTTTCACTTTTTAGCTTGTGTAACTTCCATCGATTGAAAGTTAAGCTTTTATTCTTCTTCTATTGGTAAAGACTTTGGAGCTATAGGTAAAAGAAATGATGTTAGGTCTACGAAAAAGAAGGACTGAGATTGACAAAAATGATGCAAAGCTCAAACCTTTTTGTTAAAAGTGATGGAGATTTTAATTTTAAGAAGAAAGTATTAATGTTAAGTCTTCAAAAAAGCAAAACCAAATAGGGATGGTTATACAAAACTATTGTTTGTTCCATTTTAATTTTGCTTTTATCTTGATATTATTTTCATATAGGTTAAAATGATATTGTCATTTGGTATAAAATTCCATTTATGTGAGAGTTTATGTATATAATATTTATATACAAAAATTATACTATACATATATATATATATATATATATATATATATATATATATATATATATTTTAAATGAACATTTTTTAAATAACCTTTTAGATTTTTAAAATATATACTTATTGCATACCTTTATATACTCATTCTTGGTCGCTCCATTTTAATTTTGATTTGATTTGACATTATTTTTATGAAGTTTGGAAGTTGTTATTCTTTAGTATGAGAATATTCATTACTTTAGAGTTTATATATCTCATATTTTCTTTTCAAAGTTCATTGTAATGAAAGATAATAACATGCATTGATTCCATATCAATATATAAAAAAATGTAAAAGATAATTTTAAAATCTAAACAGATAAAATTAGATAAAAATTAGAGTATCATATATATGAAATAAACTCGTTATATTCTTAATATATACTATCTATTGTATACATTAAAAATTATTTATATCAATATATTCTTTTAGAATGTAATTTTTTCTATATAATATATAATTTGTTATATTCATTTTATATATTTATATTCATATAATAGTTAGTATATAAAAAATTACAAGATATATATAAAACACAGACAATATAAATATAATTTTACTAAATTTTAAAATATATACTTATGATATACCTATATATACTGTTTTATGGGTTTGTTTATAAAACAGATCTAATTTCTTAATTTTTTATAAATCTAAGTTTTTAAATCTAATATTCATCTTCTACAACTTTTAAAATCTTAAACAACTATATGTTGATGTGGTTTTTAAGAATTTTATGTTAGATAGGTATCATTTTCTTTTAGACATATTTTAAGTTGTAGATTTTATTTATTTGAATTTGTATGAATGATTTATATATATTTAGAAACTTTATTCTAAATGTGTAAGTGTTAGTCTTCAAAAGAGTTTTTACATATATAAGCGTGTTTGAGTATAAGTTGAATATGCTCATAATATACTATGATGATACAATTTATATCATATTTCTTTTCAATGTCCACTGCGATGGAAAAAAATAGATATTATGTAAATATCTATGTAAAAGATATATAAAAGATAGTCTAAAATTTGAAGAAACAAAATTCAATAAGAATTAGAGAATTATATGCATGAAATAAATGCGTTATATATTTAATATATACTGTTTACAATATACTTTTAAAACTATTTTATGTTTTTTTAGAAAATAATTTTTTTATGTAATGTATAATTAATGTATTCTTTTTATATACTTATTTTATATAATAGTCAATAAACAAAACTTTTATAAGATATACAAAATATAAACATAAATTTACTAAATTTTAACAATATATATTTATAATATACTTACAAATACTATATAATTATAATTATATTATATAATTTATATTACAGAAAATATTATATAAATATAATTATTTTATATAATTTTTTTAATTTTATATTATATAAATAGCTAACTATATATTAACAATATATAATAACTCTATATCCTATATAGTCTGTTATTATAAAAGTTATTAAGTTTTTATATATTTTTATTATAACTATATAATATAAAATATTATAAAGTTATAGTATATAGTTATAATTTGTTATAATATAAAATACTATAAAGTTATAATATATAGTTAGATAATGTATATATTATCTTTATATTAATAGAATATAAATTAATATGAAATTATAACAATGTTAGAAAAAATAATTGTAATAAGAAAAATTGAAAATTTTAATAATTTAATTATAAATTCTAAAATTTAGAATATTTAATTCTAAATATTTATTGATGAAATTACTATTAAATTTATTACGAATTTGTCTAGTAAATAAACTATTATTATATATATTGTGATTTTTGAATGAGTTTGAATTGACCATTTTAGAGGACAAAGAGGTCCGTTTCTTTAACTTCAATGTATATAAATAAAAGTTCTTGGTATTAGCATAATTTTATTATATTTTTAAGTTAAGGATATAAAAAGTAATTGATTTAATTTTTAGATATTTGTGTAAAAAGTCCCTTTTTTTTTTGTCAAATGCATTTATGGACTGGACTTGAAAGGAGTTGCTGAGCTTTGATTTTGTATTTGCATAATATGGGCCCTTGCACTATAAGGTCTCCCCTTTTAGGCTTAAAGACATTTTTTTTTAGGAAAAATAACAAAAATATTCATATATATATTTTTTTTATTAAAAATACAGTATAATTTTTTTTCATTTTTACTGTGTGAAAATATCAAAAATACAGTATCAATTATTTTTTAGGCTTAGTTATTTTTTGATAAAACAACCAAAAAACAATCAAAGAAAATTCAAAAAATAATCACACAGTATTTTTTTTTTAAAAGAATTAAAAAATAGTATTTTCGAAAAAAATTCACACAGTAAAAATAATATTTTTTATTAATTTTAGAATATTTCTGAAAAAATCCTATTTTCTCATATGTTCTAATACTCTTTTAAGTCTTTAGATATTGAATATTTTTAGGAACCCAATGATTTAGTTTAAAGCTACATTTTTTCTCATTATCTTTTTTAACTTTCTACATGATTAAGCATCCAAAATTAGTATTACTAATTGTTTTGTTACATTGAAATGAAAATCTACTTTTAAAGGGTTAGTGTTGAAGATACTCCACTCTCATTCTTGATGAATTAATCTAATGTTAATGATTAATGATTAACACTAAAATTATTGCTAATTGATTAACATAACAGAAAAAGAGTGATGCTTTATAAGTTCAAAAAAAAAGAAAAAAAAAAAAACTGAACTTGTTAAACATAGCTTTACTTTGGGTTAGGTTATTGCATCCATGGCAGAAATTTTAAAAGATATTTCTTATTATAGGTTAAACTTTTTATTCACTTTTCATATATTATAAAATATTCTTTAGGCGCTTTTCTCATTAATATTATTAAAATTCTATTTGCGTTTAAAAATTATGAAATATCATTTTTTCTTAATCTTAAAAGTTTTATCACTCAATGATCAGTAAATTTTCATTGAAAATCTTGCATTATAAAGATTACACATTGATGCTACAATTCAATATTTTTTACTTTTCTCAAGTTGAATTTCTAATAAATTCTAAATGAGATTAGGTAAAAAGGATTTTATAAGGCAAATCAAAATTAAAGGATTTTTTAAGACACAAAATTTAAAGAGCCTATACTTAACTTACTTTATTAAAAAAACAAGTAAAAGATTCAATTATATGGACCGTAGAGACCCGAAAAAAGGAGCGGCACTCTTACTGCCACCTATCACAATTGGTTGTCCCTTTTCCATTTTTCGAACCTGATTGTTAAGAATGGCGCTGGATATTGGATCATATGGGATTCTCCCGTTCTCTCTCCCGATTTAAGGACTCAAAGTAAAAATTGCCTCAACATATATAGCTTCTTTTTCTAATATATATATATATATAGTTTGAAAAAAATGATTGTAGTATGCATATTAGAGAACCTAGCACAATTCACATATACAACACATAATCCCAATTGAATGAAGGAAAGAATAAAATGAAATCCTTCAAAGAGCACAAAGGGAAGCTTGATAAAACAAGTCATTCTAAAAAGAAATGCTCATAGAAATTTAAAAAGAAAACCTACTCTCAACTTTATTAAATTCTCACTTTCTGCTAAGCCAGACCACCAGAAAGGCCCTTGCATTGAGAAAGCCTGAGACATATTCAAAGCTTAGTACACAAGACTTTATCATGAAAAGAAAAACAAACATCTGTCATCAATTATGAGTAGATTATACACTAACTAATCACTAAATTATTAAGAAAAATCTGACCAAGTTAAATTAAATTAAACTAAATTAAACCCTTGTACTCAAATAATTAAAAAAGAAAGAATTTAATGTAATATTATTGTGTGCAGGATGTTGTTTTAACAGGATATGTAATATTAGCCCTTTGCTTCTTTGAAAAGATATTCTTGCTTCTATTTACATTTACACTATCTTTTCATGCAATCCCTATATATATATAGAGAGAGAGAGAGATCATATTTAAACATGTTTCTTCCATACCCATTAATCAACATTCACCAAAAATCATGTCCAACATGTTCAAATTTATAGTGTTCATTGAGCTAATTCTGGCTAGCTTGTTTCAAATTTCATTTTCTTCTGTTGTTTCTACTGGAGATTTCAATAAAGATTTCTTTGTGTCATGGTCTCCTAGCCATATAAACACATCTGCTGATGGCAGGACAAGAAGCTTGGAGCTTGACCAAGAATCTGGTATGAGAATTTACATCAAAATGAATTGTTCTGGTAATTAACTTTGGTAATCTTTTTTGTTTTAAGCTCCATTGGTATTAATCTGTAATTACAGGATCCGGTTTCGATTCAAAACAGATGTTCTTGTTTGGGCAGTTCGATATGCAAATAAAACTAGTGCCAGGGAATTCAGCAGGCACAGTTGTGGCATTTTATGTAAGTATTAATAGTAATAAACCAAATTAATAAGTATTAAATTATTCTTAATTATCTTCTAAGTACATGTGCGACAAATCTATATGGTTTGGTGAATTGATGTTGCAGTTGGCATCAGATCAACCTAATAGAGATGAGATAGATTTTGAGTTTCTTGGCACTGTACCTGGGCAGCCATATATTCTTCAAACCAATGTTTATGCTGATGGATTTGATGACAGAGAAGAAAGGATAATTCTTTGGTTTGATCCAACATTAAAATTCCACACTTATTCTGTCCTGTGGAACATTTATCAAATTGTGTAAGTACCATTTTTACATAAAATTCTCACATTATTGTCACAGTTAAATTCTTTTCAACAAGTTATTATGAGCATCACTGAATAGATGAAATCTTCTGTTCTCTTAACAGGTTCATGGTGGATTCCATTCCTATCAGAGTTTACAGAAATCATGCAGACAAAGGAGTAGCATATCCTAGATGGCAGCCAATGAGCATCAAAGGTAGCATATGGAACGGTGAGAATTGGGCAACAAGAGGTGGGAAAGATAAAATTGATTGGTCACAGGCTCCATTCATCACATCATTCAGTAACTACAGAATTGATGCCTGTATTTGGAAGGGAAATCCAAGGTTTTGCAGGGCAGATAGCTCTACAAATTGGTGGAACAAGAAAGCATACAATACTCTCACACCTATTCAAAGAAGGTGGTACAAGTGGGTTAGGTTACACCACTTGATTTATGACTATTGCCAAGATAAGCAGAGATTCCATAATATCCTTCCAAAAGAATGCTCCCTTCCTAAGTATTGACTAAGGAATTTTTCCATTTGAAGTTCTATTTTGTTTCTCTATGTTCTTAATTACCTGTAATAACACATTGTCAGCTCAATAATTGTTTCAGGGTTTTTGAGCCATATTGTGGAACTTTAAGAGTAGAACTAATTAAAGAAAATATTTTGGCCTTGTCAGATTAATGCGTGTAATTTGCCCCAGTAGACACGTGTGAGATATGTATTACATTATAAATAAAAATATCTTATTTTATAAAAATAAAAATAAAAATAAAAAAACTCTGCTTAAATAATAATATAAATCAAATTCATAAATAAAACTTAACAGAATTTAATATTATACAGTTATTTTTGATTTATTCTAAAATATTTTTTTATTTAAAGATATTATATAATTTTGTAGGTTTATAATATTGAAATTTAATTTTTATATAAAAGATAGTAGCAAATTTAAAATAATTTCTTACAAATAAATAAAAATAAAATATTATTATAAAGTCAAAAAAATGAAAGAATTAAGTAAAATTACATAATTTTAAAGGAAGACTGCCTAGTTTTAAAGTGGAACTACCTAGTTTTGATAATACCTAATTCTATTTTCATCTCAAGCCTCCACCCTCTCAAACTCAAGTCTCCACCCTCACAAACCATCTTTGCTGTCTCGCCGTCGCCCGTGCTTCCGTTACCTCCGCCCTTGCTGCCGTCTCCCTCGCCGCTGCTGCTGTCGCCTCCGCCGCTGCTGCTGTCGCCTCCCCCCTCTTGCCGGTCAGATATTGTTGGTGTTTTAATTTGACATTAATTATTTTTGTAATTCTGGAGTTAGATTAAAATAGAAGGATGCAGAAGCTTAATGTTTCACTGTTATTTTTGTAACTTTATTAGAATTATTCCTTATGCAATATTACTTAATTAACATGTGCAGCTTGTTTAAGATTGATTTTTCTCTGTTTGATAATAACATGTGGGGATGGCAGAAGCTTGTTTAAGATTATTTTTCTATTTGATATTAATATTTGGGTTTGTTACTATAATAGACTTCAATCGGTTTCGGGTAGGACGTGGGTATTTCTATTCTGATTTGGGACGGGTTTGGGTTCAGAACGTGTTTTCTAATCGGATTCGGATTCGGATGTCCCTAAATGGGCAGGTACACTACCCGTTGCCATCCTTACCTTAGTTTCTAATCATGTGTTGTTTGTTTGGTTACAGAGAGAGATGGGTAGTTCAAGCAGAGACCTTTTGAATTTGGAGCACAAAAATCTCTCCACTACCTCTTCTCTTGGTATTTTTAAACTTTTTCCTGTTAGCTATACTTTTATGTCTAAATGTATATATAGGGTCTTAACTGTGTATATATATGTTTCTTTAAATATGTAGAATCCACACTTCTTCTTTGTAATAAAAAGGACTCAGCATCTCTTACCAAGAAACCACCGCTTGATGGAAAGCTCATAACTAATCCAGTTGCTCAAAGCCAAGGTAATTTTATTGTCTTCATAACTTTTAACTTATTAAGTGCAAATGTGTCATAATAATTGCAGTTGCATATGAACAGTCTTATGATATTTTTTCCTTTATTTTGTTACAATGTTAGAATTTCTGTTTCATTTGTCAAGAAGAATACACACAATTAGCATATTAAAAAGAAAAACCAAAACAATGGGGTATGGAAATGTGTTCTAACAATTTAATTTTAGCACCTTTTGAAGGGGACTAGAACACAAGTGCAATGGAATAGGTTGTGGAGTAATTTCAGCAAAATTATTAGCTTTCATATATGTTCTTTACGTTGCAAAAATATCAAATGTATGGGTCCTTTCTTCTTTTTGTTGTTTTTGCGCATCATCCTTGTGTTTAAATTGGATGGTATTTTTCTGAAAAGAATAGTTGTCCTTTCATCTTTATAGGATCCTAAAACTGCACTTAAAATATGAGGATATCAAAGTTGTAAGGTTTCTATTAATATTATAGTTCATTAATATGTTAATGTGATTGAATAAGCTAACAAGTGGGAACCAACTGCTCTTTAGATTCTATATCTTCTCATGCTACAACAATAGTTGGTTTGGAATGCCATTGTGTTTAAAGTCTAATATTGGGCAATCACAATCCCAAATTGCAGTAGAAATATGGGTGAAACTGAAACTTCCTGTTTCTGTTACAATTTCTCTAAATTTTTTTCCCCTTTCCTAAGTTCTGGGAAAAGCAAAAGATTTTCTTGGAGTCCTATCTGAAGCTAATAAGCGGTTGCAGCAAGATGCCAAGGTAGGTGTCCTTGCAATCAATTATGTTTTTTTATTAGCGCCTAACACTTCCCCTTCTGATTAGACTGATATGTGTACAATTGTTTTTTTCTTTTCTTAAATATTTATAGGACAATTCTCAGAACTATGATATTGAAGTGCTGACTGGAAATGAATCTGATGTCATTGAAATGGTAATTGAAACTCTCCCTTCCCCTCCTTCCCTCCATAGTCTGCGATTCATAGTTTAAGTGTTGATTATTGCAGGATTTAATGCTGGGTATTGCTGATCTTCATACTCCTGAAGCTTTAGCTGCTGCTGAGTCTGCAATAAATACTGGTCGACCATTGGCTCCTTTGGATTCCGACAGCAGCAGCGAAACAGAATCAGAAAGTACAAGTGATGATGATGATGACGACGACGATGAAGCAGCTAGTGATAACGATAATTATGTTGACGACATTAAAGCATGCTCTTCCTTGAAGCACAAAACATCCAAGTTTGACAAAAATGGTTCAAGTGAAGATGTTAAGAAAAATGGGTCCAAAAAGCGGCCAAAAATTGTTGAAATGTGATGAAACTTCTCTTAGGTTTGTAATATCAGGGGTATTCAGTTATTCAAGAGGTTCATTTTCTGAACTTCAGCTCACAACGTCCTCTGTTTTTTGCTTTTTCTTCCTAATCAGGGAATCATATCTATCTTTTACTCCACTGTCCACTCTACTTTTTTTAACATTGAATATGAAGGAGATTGGATATGGGTGTAATCTTCAGTACTGCAAAGATACTTTATGATTATTATTTATTTTTGCGGTTGCATTTAGAGTATGTGTTGGAAAATAAAAATAATTTTAGATTATATAGGCTATATCCTCATGTTTTAAATAACATAATAGGTCATTTTATAAAATATAAATCAATTTTATTGATAACATCTTAACCATTTGATTAGAATTTAATGGTGAAGGTTATAATTGAACATAAAAGGATCCTAATCCATAAACTTTTCGGGCGCTAACGATATATTCATCAACATCAAGTAAAGAAAGTGAGCTTAAAGAAGCCTTTATTGATATGATAATCTCTCAGAACTGGCAATGCTCTTCTGATGAAAAATAGATTACCATGCTCTCACCTGCTGAAGCAAGTATTTCGTTGATTCTGATGCATTATGACTATACCCTCCTCCTCCAAGCTCAATCTCTACCAACTTTAATCTATCAAGCTTCAGATACAAATGTAAACCGACCCGACCAAACCAAATCATGAACGATCCTAGCTATAGATATAAATGGACATAAATATTTAATCAGATTATTGTATTAGCATATTATATACGGCATAAATAAATATAAAAAAATGCGTTTAATTCAAGTGTACACAAATAATTTTTAACGAATGCAATTTCTTTGGTTTTTCCTTTTCTTTTCCTCCTTTATTCACTTACAAGCTGGTTTTGTTAAAAACAGTTTGGTTTATATTAGGTTTTAGCTTTCGGTTCAACAAACATGCAGTGCCTATCAAATAGCAAGGGGACCAGAATAATTAATTCCATACTATAAGAGATAAATAGAAACTTTTACTAATCATACCCTTATTAAATGGAAAAGATTAAACTGTATAACATTTGTATATTTATATAATTATCATAAGTCTATCTACTTCTTTTTTCATTTTCAAAACTGATATTATAAATTTCATTAATAGAATTAGTAAAAAAATTTAATTCTAATGAAAATAGTTATAAAATAACAAACTAAATAATAAGCTTTTGACAATTTGACTTAGAGAAGTGGTATAATAAGGACAGAAAATGGATGCCGAAACAAAAATAAAATGTCTGGATAAAAAGTTGCTTCTGGCATGCTTCTAAAATGGTAGCATTTTAATGTATGAAAGTGCATGAATGAATTGAATTTCACATGAAAACGAGATAAGGAACGTCCGATAGCATATATGTAAAGAGTTACAACTAATTACATGATGCACCTTTTGGTTGTCTGGCTTAGGAGTTGTATGAACTTTAAAATTAAAGATGCTAGGTTTAGAAAAGATTCAAGATGAGTGACGTATTGAAAATTTTTTATATACGCCAAAAGAATAAAACTGTGAGGCCAGTGGGGGCTAAAACGGATAATATCTCATCTGATTTGAGCATGACCTCTCTAGTAGATGTGTGGTTCGATAACAAATTAGGCAGAAAATGATGGGCATATGAACGCCGGGTCCATAGAAGTGGTGCAATGAGGGTGGAGAGCAAACTTTGGGGCAAAGATATGATGCCTAGACAATGAGCGACTACTGGATGTACGGTTCGAGGACAAACAAGACAAAAGCTGGTGGGTTTTGACAGTCTAGCCTAGAGAAACTATCCATTGAGCATGGAGAGTGGATTGTGGTGCAAGAATAGAATGTCTAGATAAAAAACGGCTTTTGGTAGGCTTCTAGGATAACAACACTCTAGAATATAGATCGCATGAATGAATTGAACTACATATGGTAAGAAAGAGTCACTTAGTAAATTAATCGGTGGATCACACACACTTGTTAGAGACAGGAACATGCCTGACTATTTAGAAAGTATACAAGTGTTGAAAGAGTGAAGTCTGGGGACAATGGTAAACGTGAGGAATGGGATCTCCAAAGCTACCCACCCTCATAAAGAAGTTCGCAAGCAAGGCACATGCCGACACCTACCTTTCCAACTAAGTCCAACGCGATTCAAATTGACGATGCATTCCATCGTTAGTAAGCGGTGGCTGCCAAGGCCCTTTTCCCTAAATATCTTGGGAAGTGAAGAGGATAGGTTTGAAACTCGTTCGATAAGATTCTCCCGAAGGTAGGCATTTACCCAAGGCACAGATATCTAGAGTCTCTCAATTATACTTGTTTTAGGGAGTTGAATGCCTTATGAGTGGCCTATGTGAGCCAGGAACAAGGATTTCGGAAAGTGGAGTGAAAGCCGACTCTAAGCAGGATCCAGAAACATTAAAAAATCCAGTTCCAATCTGGATATAAAAAAAAGTTCAGTTCAATCGTTGAAAGTTTGAGTCCGGTCTTTTTTTCTCTTTTGAGTTAGGTTCTTAAGACAGGACAGGAAATTGGATTTTCTGAAGAATCTCTCTTCCGGCCTATTAAGTAAAGTAAGTTAGTTCGAGATCGAAACTGGACCTGAAAGAGACTAGACTTCTAGTGACAGTAGGTGTGCCTTCAGTTGAGGAGAGCTGTTCACAAGCAGTGGTTATGAGCTCTTTCTTGTTTCGGTTCAGAAGAGGTAATTCCTTCAGTTGCACTAGTGGATTAAATAACCTTTTTTTAGTGCCAACAAAGTGCATGTGTTGTTGGTTAATAAAAATACGAATTTCGATAGGCTGGAGGACTGATACTATAAATTAAATAAAGTAGGATAAATGACTTAAAAGAGAAATGAAAGGCATTTTTCCACTTATCCAAGGAATCTCTTTCTTGGCATTTGTATTTGAGAGAGAGAGAGAGCTATGCTTAGGTAAGTTTCTTTAGTAAACTTATTTGGTAAGTCAGAAGTGAGCCCCACGGAGCGATAAGAAAGTATTTCCGTATGAAATTCATAAAAAATGCATATCTGGCACTTGAGGAGGTCAATCTTAAGTGTTGGAAGCTACTGCTAAGGTACTCCCCATCATCTATAAAAGATAGGCAATTAAGAGAGAATAGGGCGCCGGTTTTGATTGAATAATCCTTTCCTGTGCTTATATTGAGGTATACCAAAGATATGAGACAAAGTAGGTAACAGAAGGGGAGGGATTGCTGTTTTTTATTAGTAAGGGCAAGCAGCTTTCATTTTTTTTTTTGTTGTTTGGTAGGGCTTTAAAGAGTAGGCGGTTCGTATGTTTTTATGACCCTCAGAATAATAAGTAGGAGGATACGCAGAGCAAGAGCTTTTGAAGTCTACCGGGGCCCGCTTCTTAATTCATCCATTTAGGCCCTACTAGGAACACGTAGATCGAGGGAACCTGGCTCGGATACAGCTTCTTGCTAATAGGGGCTAATCATAGTAAGAGAGTCCAATCTCTGAAATAGAGCTTAGTCTCTCCATAGTAGTATACTAGTAGAAGGTGTAGGTTATGACTTAATCCAATAGAGTCAGAACACCTTTATATCTAAAAAAATGGTACTCGATGAAATGATCCAGATTCCACACTATGTTGTGGGCTGGGGTTCTGCTCCTCTCCTTTACAGTCGAGTGGCTCTGCTCCTCTGCGAAGCTGGTCGTTCAGTGTTCTTATGGAGGAACCATACTAGAAAGAAAATAGAAAAGGCCTTCAAAAAAGAGCGAGAGAGTGATGGGCAACCTTAGTCTATATGTTGCTCGTAAGCCGACAAGTACCAGTTTCGCAACAGTACTGGTGCAAAAGGATCAGTCCTTCACTTGTTGATCGTTCGCGAGTTGAACTCGCTCTCTTGCCACGCCTTTCACTCACTCGCTTGAGTCGGACTCAATCACTCTTTTTGTTTGGAGGATCATTCGTTCTTTACTTTCTTGCCCCCGCAGGGAGCGCAACAACCAAGGTGCATATTATCATATAGAAGCAAGCAAGCGTAGTGAATCACATGGATAAGCCCCTACCTGCTAGAGCGCGGATAGATAGGGCGGGCGAAGCGCAAAGGGGATGGATGTCTGAGCGGTTGAAAGAGTCGGTCTTGAAAATCAAAGTATTGATAGGAATACCGGGGTTCGAATTCTTCTCCATCCGCGAGGTAATAAGTTCTCTCTTGCATTATCTATAGATAAGAACGAATCGGATCGACTCGACTGATATGATAGATGGAATGGGTAGCTTATGTTATGATTTAGTTTGGACTTTGTCTCCCTTTCGTTATCTTCTGCTCCCCTTATATAGGTTGGGGAAGGGCCAGGTGGATTATTACCTTTGGGAGCTAAGTCAAAGATCTCGGTGGTCTTATGAGTGGTTGATAAACTACAATTACAGTTTTCTTTAAAAAGTCCCATAGCTTAGCTGTGAGGCTTAACAAACAAAGAAAATGGTGGATACTTCCACTAGTTGGGTAGAAGCTGATGACCTTAATGAATCGACTAAGAAGAGAAGGGGACTTGGTATTGAAAAAGATTCTCCCTATTCAGAACGACCATCATGGAAAGTGGACCTCGAATTATGATTATGAAGGTCCGTACGTCGTTAAGAGAGCCTTTTCAGGGGGTGCCCTTCTTTTTACCAACGTGGATGGAGCTTAACTACCAAACCCCGTGAACTCAGATGCTATGAAAAAGAATTACGCTTGAAATCCGCGTATCTCAATCAGTTGAATTAATGAAAATGGTTTGATTCCTTTTCGCAACCCATTTATTTTTCAGAAAGATTGGGTTCTGCTCCTCTCCTTTACAGTCGAGTGGCTCCGCTCCTGTTTTAGGAAAAATCCCAAGTACTATACATCCCGGCTTCCTTCAATCTGCTACTTGGAAGGCCGTGGATTCATGCCCTAGAAGCGGTCCTCTCTACTTTGCATCAGAAAGTCAAGTTTATATAGGGGAATCGTGTCATTTCTATCTTTGGAGATCCAGAAGAACTAGTTCTAGGCCCTATCCAAGTGCTATAAATTCAGCACGATGAGAACTTGGAGTTGGCAGAAACAGTCAAGGAATATTTACCCCTGCCTAATTTTAGTGACAATGTCTTTGTCGGGGAAATGTTCCGATCAATGCGGTACCTCCCCGGGTCAGGACTTGGCCGACATCACCAAGGAATCGTGGAGCCAATTCATGTCCAGGCAATTGAGATAAAAATAAAAAGCGGCTTCAGCAAGTATCTAGGATGATAATACTTTAAGATATAGAGATGTATGAATATATCGAACTATATATCGAAGCGAGGTGAAAAATGACCGATAGCATATATATAAAGAGCTAAAGCTAATATATGATGCATCTTTTTTGTTGTAGAATTGTAGGAATTCCAAAATTAAATACGGAAGATTTATATTTTTTTTAAATATGAAATTTCTTAAAAACTTCTTAAATCCATAAAAAAAAAAAATGAAACTGCGAAGCTAGAGGAAGTTAAAATGTACAATATCCCTTATAATAGGTTTCCGAGTTGTTACAAAGCTAACTATTTAAATAATCATGCAAGCTAATTGCCTTGCAAGATTCCACAAAAGAGACTTTGTGTGATAAATGTTGGTATGAGTTGTCCTAAGCCCAAATTAAGTGGGTTGTTGAGTTGCGTACCTAGAATTACATGTTTGGTGGTCAGATTCCTCTTTAAAGGAATTGTTAAGCTCCGCCAAAATTAGGGTCTCCATTATCAAAGAAAAACAAAAAAACATGCAAGATAATTGAATTATTATTACGCCAACTAAAGGCCGTTGCCCCCTTCTTGGCGAGTGGCTTCGCCACCGTGGGATACTATAATACTACCCATGTTTTTGAATTATGTAACAAAAATGCAACAACTGTTGGGAATGTATATATGTTTATGTCTGTATATACACTGGTTAGTGATGAGTTGCATAAGCAGTTAGTGCTTAAACTTATTCAACCCATCTAAATTAATGGAGTGTAGAAGAAGTTCACATGTCTGGCGAATAACCGCCTTACTCTTGGCAGAACATAAACTGCAGCAGTAGAATGAGCCTTGCTGAATGTTTCTATTGATCTGATAATCTTTGATAGCTGGTAATACTCTTCTGGTGGATAGTAGATTGTCATCTTTTCCAGTACTTTATCCTGCTTAAGCAAGCATTTAATTAATTCTAATGCATTATGACTATACCCTTCTCCAAGCTCAATCTCTACTACCTTTAGTTTATCAATAGGCTTCAGCCTATTTGATGCCAATGGCTCCATGAAATAACTAGGCGCTTCCATAATTGAGTTGGCCAGCTGCTGAAAATTGTTTTAAGAACAAGAGAGTAATCAAGAAAATGCTGAGCTTAATTGATTAAATAAAGACGAGTACTACATTTGCATATCTATTGCCAACTTAAGCTTACGTTAGTATTGATGAGAGCTGCTGATTCAAAGTGGGATGTGAAGGTGAGATGCCGTAAATTAGGAAACGACATGAGAAAGGAGACAATTAGTGGAACATTGTATCCCTCTGAATCAGGAGAGACGTGTAGATACAAGGTGTGCACATTCCGTAATGGAATTGCTGGGAATATTTCAGCAGAAAGAAGCTGCAAATTTATACGAAACAACTGGGAGCATCAGTAATTAGTGGATCTGCAATGCAAGCTTGAAATGAGACTATAGTTTTCAGCTAAGTTGCTCAGAAACAAGAAACACGACCCCACTCCGCGCTACACCGGAGATGCGGGATTTTCTAAAAAACTAGGAAACGAAACATTAGGAAAACATTTTATATATATATATATATATATATATATATATATATATATATATATCAAATACTTAGAAATCATGTTAATATTTTAAATAAATTTAAATGAATAATAATTATTTATGAAAAATTAAAATAATAGTAAATGATTATTCTAAATTTTTACTACATTATTATTTTTATAATCATAAAAAACACAAATTAGGTACAATTAATACAATTAATATAATATGTGATGTTGTTATATAGTAAATATTATATTGTGTGATTTGTCCACTAAATTACTATAGATGATATTTACTAGATTTAAAAAAAAAATAGCTACTTGCTACAGATAAAAAAAAAATGTATGAAAAGAATATGTATATATAGAGATTTTTAAATATAAAATAATTAAAAATTATAATATTAATAAAATAAAAAAATATTAATAAGAAGAAGTTGAAAATCATTTATAAATAGAAATAAAAATAAATAGAAAAATAAATTAAAAGTCTTTTTTTAAGTAGGAAATTTCAATTAAATAGATAAATTTTTTTAATTTTTTTAAAATTTTCAAAAATAAATAAAAATATAACAAATAATAGAAAATGATTTTTGAAGTTTTTAAAATTATGTCAGAAGAGTTTTCGTAAAACGTGTCTAAAACGTAACCTATTCTAGAGTTTACGTACAAAATGGGTTTAACCAAGGTAACTTGAGTTACTTTAAAGTTGAAAAATAATTAAGATTGATTAAAGTTAGTCTCAATTTTCTCTTGTAAGATATAATAAGAAATTAAAATTAAAGAATTGCAAAATTTAAATCCTTTATCTACTTTTCTAATTGTTTGTGAGTTCCTCATAGTTCAGTTTTAGAATCTTAAAATGAATAAGTCCAGTTTTGATTCCCCCTTTAAGAAAGGGCACCAAATTCTTAAGAACCAATTTCCTTTTTAGTGTTTACATACGTATATAAATATAAACTCATAATTACATATTCAAATTTTTCAAATATAGAAACTAAAAATTATACTTTTAGTAATTTAAGAATCGAATCAATTTAGAACAAAATGCATATTTCACATCCCTCATAAGCAAATTCCAAATTGGAGCGGCTTCAGCAGATTGCATACTTTCCAAGTTTTCAAGAGTAAATAGAAGATAACAAGATTTGGGGTTGGAGGATTACCTTAACAAAAGCTATACTCAGATGTAGCACTTTAGAATGACGAACATGCTTGAGAATCTCAGTGCAACGCTGTTGGGCAGCAATTGAAGCCTCATTCTTGATCAAAAGGAGAGGATTAGTTTGAACAAAAACTGAAGCCATTTCCAGAGAATCGAAGCTGCACAACTGATAGTCACAATCAATATCTCCTTCCAGTGTCAAACGGATAATATTTGGAGCAGAAACTACTAATTTCTTCTTGTTGCTGCTTCGACGGGAAGCCCAAAATACTCGCAACAAGTTAAGCCTACAAGCTGACACATTGATCGTTGAGAGGGTATTTGCACGTGTATCTGTAATTCCTAGGAACAATTGCTCAAGACATGTACTTTTGAGGTTAAGACTTTCTAAACCATTAAGATTCGCAATAATTAACCTCTTCAAACACTTGCAAGATGACAACATCTCTTCTACTAAATCCTGCTGTACCTGAGCAGCAGATAGAATCAATACTTGCAGGAACCTGAAACCAGTTGCGGGTAACTTAAGAATACCATTCGTCAAATTTATGCTGAGATACTTTAAAGAACTACAATCAGTGAAGCAAAGAGGCAAATCAAAACTCTCAATGCTTTCTTGGAAAGTGATAGAAAGCTTTAGCCCCTCCACATTGCATCTTGCAACCTGACGTAGCCATGAGTCTACCCGATAATCCTCTGTAAGCAAATTGGTGACAGAACCCTTCTTAAAACTCCAAGAAAGTGCGAAACTTTGGAAGTTGGTACCTCTGCGGTGAATCATATACCTATCTACAAAATCAAACATTTTGATGCGTTCTGTCAACATAAGTTGGCTATCCGTCAGGTTTATATTGAGGCGTGGAACTGAAAAACATAGGTTTCTGCATCTTCGGGACACGGTGCTGAATCGAGCAATGTCTTTCAGACTGAAAAAACTAAGGATGTTATATACAATATGGTCTGGAAGATCATCAATAACACTTCCTTGCTCACCTGATGCCATTGACGCTCGCCTGATAGTTAGTGGTTCCATAATTCTTGCAAGATAAAAGAGCAAAACAAGGAGACAAAAAAGCTTTGAAATACTTATAGAAGAGATTCACTCTAACTCTAATCCTAATCAATTGCTTATTGGCATCCTAATCCCACTTTAAATAAAAACGATTTGAGCAATTTCGTGTTATAGCAAAAACACAGCTGAAAGTCTTATATCTTAAACTCTTATAATTCAAGGTATATTAGTAAACTAGTAATTAACAACTAAGATAGAGTTGCATGTTCCTTATAGGACTAGGAATTCCTTGTAAGACTATAGGATAAGTATTCAAAAAATCAGGTTTACTCAGTTTAATTCTCGGATTAGGATTATAAAATTATTTATGTATGCATATTGCAGCTTAATTCAATGATTAATGATTAATGATTAATGAGCAGTGCTTCAATCAATGAATAAACGAGGCAGAGGAAGGCCAAGAAAAGATTCCAATAACACTAACCCTTGTTCTGTAATTAGATCTCTACAACCAAAGATAACCAGAAAGCCAAGGACCACTAGACCTTGGAAAAAATTAATTTAAGTTGTTGAATCTGGATTTAGATGGCTTTCCCAAACATGAAAAGATATTATATTGTTTTAACTAATTTCTTGATTAAATAATATTGGACATCCTAATAAATATTATATTCTTTTAATATTAGTTTATATAAAGATAATAAATAAGTTAAATAATAAATTATTAATGTAATCCAATCTTAAAAAGAATACTCAAGTTAAAGTAGGCTTCTTAATAAATTTTCTTGTACAACTAAATTTATTTTAACTGACTCGTTTTTTTAGCCTTTTCTTTCCTAACCAAATTCTAATATAGGGATGATTAATATTATTATTATTTTTTTCATTTTAATATTTTGATTAAAATATATATATGAGGTCCCAATCTCAGTTGCAAAACCAAGAAATCAAAAAAAGAAAGAAAGAAAAATCTTAAGTTGATCAAACCTCCAAACTATACTAAGACAAACTCTACGAAGCAAGAGAAGTCTTTCATAGATCCCACACAAGGCCAGTGGCAATTGCCCCTCTAGACTATAATATACAAAAAAAAATTTGGTGAAATAATATAAATTTTTTATAATATATAAATACTTTGTCATTTAAATTGGAACGAAAATACGAGATTGTTTCAAATTGAATATGATAGGTCATATTTGTATAATTTTAACCACTTATTTAAAATCAATGGTTGAGATTTGTTATTCAATAAAAAAATTACCCAATTTCTAAATTTTAAATTTAAAATTTTAATAAAATTTCAACAGTTTTATATTAAATTAAAGGTATAGATTGAAAACATGATATATTATATTCAACTTGAATATGAAAGGGTCTCAATTCCAAAAGACTGATAAATTAAATTTTTGTGACTAAAAGGAAGCTAAGAAGCCTAACCTCCTAATTCAAGTGTACAACCTTGTAGTAGCAACTATGTCAACAAGTAGGAAGGGAGATTAGAAGTTTAAAAAGCTATTACTACAAAAGCACACATGCTTGGCGGCTAAAGGTACTACTCTTGGCAAAATATAAACTGCAGCAGTAGAAGAAGCCTTCCTGAATGCTTCTATCGATCTGATAATCTTTGATGGCAGGCGATGCTCTTCTGGTGAGTAATAGATTTTCATTTTGTTGAGTTCCTTAGCATGCATAAGTAGGTATTTGACTAATACTAACACATTATGTTCCCTGTCAAGGTCAATCTCTACCAAGTACACCTTTGGACAATTAGATAGCAAGAACTCTATAGCAGTACTACTTCCCTCCATTGAGCTGTTTAGCAGCTGAAACTTATCAAATAAATAAAAATAAAACAGTAAGAAGGGCAATAGATACCAGCTTTAGCAAATCAATTAAACTTGTCTAAAGATTCATGATGAATCTCAAGATGCAAAATAATATGCTGCAAAAGGATCATGGTAGACCAAGAAACTTGCGAGTGTTCAAGTTTTCTTGAATGTTAATGGACAAGTGTTTCTAGTACTTACATTAGCACTGGGAGCTGCCGATTCAAAGTATGATTTCAAGGTGAGAGACTTCAAATTAGGGAATAAAATGAGAAGGAAGGCAATTCTATTAACATCATGTAGCTTTAAATAAGGAGTGACATGCAGATACAAGCTGTGCACACTCTGTATTGAAGTCCTTGGAAGCACTTCTAATAAAGGAAGCTGCAAAATAAAAGCAACAGGAAAAGACCCATTAGTCCATCTGTAGGCCTAACATTTGGATTATAGTGGAAATACCATTGCCTGCAGGGCGATATCATTAAGCAAGCATAATTAATCAACATTGTAAAGTTTCAGGCATCAATAAAAACCATCAGATATTGCCCGCAATTTAAAGGCGCCTGTCAGCTTTACCTTAACAAAAGCTGAATTCAGAAGCAGCATTTTAGCATGGCAAACACTTTGGAGAATCTGATTATAACATCGGATAGTAGTTGATGATGAAACCTGATAATTCTTGCTCAAAAAGTGAGCAGGATTAGTTTGAGAATAAATAGAAACCTTCTGAAGAGAACTTGTTAAGCTCCTTAAATGACAGTCAAAATCAGTATCTCCTTCCAGCACCAAAGTTTCAAGATTGGGAGCAGAAAATACTAACTTCCTTTTGCTTTGATAAGATAACCAATATAAACTCAAGAAACAAAGTCTAGAAGCTGAAACATTGATACTAGAGAGAGTGCCTGTATAATAATCCATGATCTCCAAGTACTGAAGACATGCATTATTGTTGATGTTAAGGCTTTCTATACCCTTGATATTATAAATCTTTAACTTCTGCAAACACTTGCAATTTGACAACCAAACTTCAAATAATTGTTGTTCCACATGAGCCTCACTCAGCAACACATGCTGAAGAAATTTGAAACCAACTGTGGGTAATTTAAGAATGCCATTAGACAACCCTAGTTTAAGATACTTAAAAGAAGTACACTCAGTGAAACAAAGAGGCAAAACAAAAGTACCCACATTGCTGCTTTCCTGGAAATAAATCCAAAGATTTAGTCTCTCTACATTACATCTTGCAACTTGATACAACCATGAGTATATTCTGTATTCCTCATTATGCAAAGAAGCTGTAATAGACCTTGTACTAAACAACCATGACAGGTGAAAACTTTCTAACTTCAAACCATTGCGACAAATCATAAATCTATCTATGAAGTCAACAACTCTTGCTCTCTCTGGAAACCAAATTTGGTTGTCTGTCAGGACAATGTTTATGTTTGGAATTGTAATACATAGCTTTCTGCATCTTTGAGATAAGGTGCTGAATCTAGCTATGTCTTTTATGGTGAGAAAGTTGAGGATCTTATGAACTATATGATCTGGAAGATCATCAATATTACTTCTTTGCTTACCTGATGCTATTGCTGTTTGCTTGGCTGATGGTTCCATAGTTCCTTGAAAGATCCAACAAATCTGATATGGGAAGAACCAGGAGATGGAGCATTTCACGGATGGAGATATATAACGGTCATTAACATTGAGCCATACTTGATTAGGACTCTAAGGATTTCCACATGTGAACGCATTAAAAAAAGACTACATATTATTTACCAAAATAGAGAAGTGAATGTAACCCTAAAAAAAATCTTTAATGCACAGGCCGTCTGTGAAACCTTTGGACTAAACCAGGAAAGATGGATTAGTTAAGGTGTTCATATTGCTAATTATAAGTAATTATATTACTACAACTAATTGCATCCAATTACAAAAATTAAATTCGTATGATGGGTTCAATTGCATCATTTTCTACATTATTTAGAACTTTTCGTATTTCCAATTCTAGTATTTTTATGAAATAAATGGTTATAACCTGGACCTTATACATAATTTTTTCTATATTGAAATAATGAGATTAATCAAAACATTGAGCAATTTTATAAATCTAAACGTTTACTGACTGAGTCCTTTTTTTCTTTTTTAGATTTTTCAATTAACATTCATAATTATTATTCACATATATAAAGGCATATATATAATTATTGCCATGGAATTATTTATTATATTAGTTATATAGAAATATATAAACACTGTAATCATAAATTTATATTAAAATATAGTGAAACGAAAAGAATTAAGTAATAATATTAATTTATTCATAATAATTATATGAAGCGTATACACATACAAATTTAAGTATTTTTTATTATTTTTTTATCAGATTATTTATCAATTTTTTGGAATTAAGAAATTTATTTCTACCTGTAATTCAATTAATCACTTTTCTCTACACTCTCAATAAACTTCGTCCGGATCTGAATTTCATGAACTGAATATTTTTTAGGCACACCTGAATTTAAGTTAAACTTTGTAGACTTTTTTTAATGCAAGTAGGTTAGATAAAATATGTATTAACTTATTGTTCAGTAAAACCAATAATAAAAAAAAAAGTACATATAAATAATGAATATATTCATTACTTATACTTTTATTATTTTAATGGTTTTGGAATTATGCTGTGCCCAAATGGACTAATTAAGCATCCAAGAGCCAACTTAGTAAGGTTTCTGACCAATATAATTGCCAGGGGGATCATAGTTGCAAGTAACGAACCACCAGCCATTAGTACACTGGACCCTGGCGCACCCTAGACGAACCGATTTGCTCCAAACCACTTGAGTATAGTGCAAGCATTGTTGACCCCCAGTACAGGAATTGGAAGTGTAGTTGTAGTAAGGCTTCTCCGCCACCCACAAGTTCACTGCTGCAGTTCCTGTAAGTGAACTGCTGCTGCCTTTGGCTAAGTTTTCGCCGTAGGATCCGCTAGAATGAACAAGATTGCAGTCACCAATTCTTGAGTTGGCATAGTTTTGAGCATAGGTTGCTACAGTATTGTCCCATACTATATTGGCTACACCTACTTGTGCACGAGCAGCATTGTGGGCATCAAGGTAGTCTTGTTGTGAGTTTTGGGCATGGCAGGGGTGCACCACCAAGGCTAAGCCCATGAGCAGAGAAACAAGAACCTGTGAAATCTTTAACGAACCCATGGTTTGATTTACTGAGGAAACCTTTTCGAGTCAGTGATGAGAACTTATCATGATCTTGATGGGTATTTATAGGAGCAAAATATATATATATATATATATATATGTGAACTTGCTTATCACTACTATCTTAAGCAATCTAAAGTGACCAAGACGTCTCCCTTGGACATGGTCACTTTGCTTCCACTGGCAACTAGGACTTGAAATGATAAAATTAGCAAGTCTTGCTTTGATAACTGTGAAGATTGCATGTTCTTGTTGCCTTTGATTTTGCCAAAATAAGCAATAAAAAATCATAAAAGAAAAAAAAAAAAAGCACTTTGAACCAAAATATTGGATTTCTCTTTCGGGTTTTAATTTGTCATGTTCTATGCTCTTTCTATTTTATTTTATTAGGAGAATATATGTTTTCATGATGTTTAATAATACAAGAAAGTGAGCTTGTGGATATCACAATAAAGAAAAGGGAAAAGGATGCAGCCTAAACCAATCAGTCCAAATATAAATTAATTGATTTTTTTTTAAAATCCATCTAACAAATCCAACACACTCAACAAATTACATTTAAGAAATTGTATCATTTTAATTGTAGCCAAGTTTGGCCAAAATCCTAAACCTAAATACCCAAATCTATATTTAATTAAATTCAAATCCGGTATAAATTTGCCCTAACCATAATGTCAACAGGTTTATTCAAAAGTAACATATGCATTAAGATATAAATAAGCAGCGAAATCAATGAATGTAAGGTCTAATTAGATAATATATATTATCAACTTTTTCTTATTAGAAATCCAATGGCTGATAATGCAAGACAGTGGATAAAAAATGTTGGACTTGGGACCCTTTTAATCCTCACACATAGACAGCTAGCTCTCTGATTGGCTGCAGGATTTAATTTCAGCTTAGCCATTGTTTCTATTGTATCTTTCTACATAGAAAATAAGCAAAACATACATCTATTGGAATAAATTCTTACTACTAATTAAATTTTAAAATTTATATTTTTTAATAATTTTATCTAATTACTTTAAAATTTAAAATAAATATTTAAATTTATAATTTATTCAAAAGCATTCTCCGATAACAATTTTTGAAATTTTATAGTAAGAAAAATGAAGTGACAAATCGATTATGCTTACTAACATAATTAGAGAATTATGAAGTAATAAAGATATTATCTTAAATTTAATAATATTGCCATTAAATTATCTCACATATGTGCATCCTTTTACATATCTTATATCTTTAACGTAATAAATTTTTTATGGCTTAATAATTATTTTTATTAAGCATAATTAACTTGTCATGTCATTTTTATCATTATAAAATTATAAAAGTTATTAATGAAAATTATTTTTGAGAATAAATTGATTTTTTTAAAATAATTAGATAAGTTAAAAAGTGTAAAAATATAAAATTTAATTGATAATTAAGCTTTTCAGAAAAGAAAGCAAAAGAAATAAATAAACCAAAGTTGAAAAACTTTTAGATTAATTACACTTGGTAAGCTTTTGCTCTTTTTTCTTTTTGAAGCATTCTAGCTAATAACTTTTTCTATTTTGAAGTAATAAGCAACTTTTTATCTTCTTAAAGATCGCACCTTATGTCTAATATATTTGATTCAATCCAATAATAGTGAACTATTAATTAAGAACTAAGATAGAGTTGTATGGTTCTTATAGGACTAGGAATTCCTTGTAAGACTATAGGATTTAGTATTCAAAAATCAGGATTATTCAGTTTAATTCTCGGATTAGGATTACAAAACTATTTATATATGCAGATTGCAGCTTAATTCAATGATTAATGAGCAGTGCTTGAATCATGAATAAACGAGGCAGAGGAAGGCCAAGAAGAAATTCCAATAGCACTAACTCTTGTTCTGTAATTAGGTCTCTACAACCAAAGATAACCAGAAAGCCAAGGACCACTAGACCTTGGAAAAAATTAATTATGTTGTTGAATCTGGATTTAGATGGTTTGTATTTTGAAGTGGACACTTATGCTAGAAAAGTTATGCCTCAATGGCCTAAGAAAAGGGATAGTGAAATCCAAAAGGAATTGAGCCCATCTGCAGATTCTTCCAAGGAGAACAGATGTTGGATGTCAGAAATTGTGATTCCAGGACCAATTCCAGATCTTAATGTTGTTCAAGTGGATGACGATTTTTTGTTAAATTTACTTTTAGATATACCAGAAATCTGATAAACAATTTTTTTTTTAGTAGAGACCTGTAAGGTTCTTATTTATATATATATTTTTAAAAAAATATATGAATATTTTTTTAATAAAGATTAATCAATATATCTTGATATAAATAAATAAAATTAACTATAAAATATTAATAAATACATGTAAAAAAATTTACTTCCAATAATCATTAATTCTGTTGACGGACAGAATAGATCGTTTTTAACCTTATTATCTTTTAATTAGTCCACAATATTTCAAATTAATTAGGTTTTAATTATTCATTAATATTTTTATTTTTCAACTAGTTAATAATCACATTTTATAGGAATTTCTTTGTCATTTCATGAAAAACCTAATAAATTATATTCACAATAAAATTAATTAAAGAGAGGAGAACCAGTACTTTTACCATTTGAAAGTTGATGATTGTTTAAGTAATGGATTGAATTATTTAATTATGTATGAAAGACATTCATAGTGCACTTATGGATGAATGGCTTGATTAGAGTCAGTGCAGTGGTATGGATACGTACATAAAATCTGTAGTCAAAATATATAAAACCATGGTTTACGGGATTACAATCATTTATAATGCCGTGATTTAGGGAATTTATGAAGAAATTTATGACAGTAGGAAAAGGCATGTGAAATCTTAGAGCAAGGATAAACTCATATTTATTAATTTTTTAAATAATATAGTATGTGTAAATCATTCAATATTAATGTAAAACACTTGTATATACGTGTAACTTTTGTAGAAGAAAATAAACCTGATAGAGCAAAATTACAACTAATAATTTAAGAAAATAAAAATAAAATACACAATAATAAATTAAGGTAAAAACTACAGGTAAATATAGAAAAATTTCACTATAAGAAAATAATATGAGATACAATCTCTCTATTTATAAAGGAGAAAACGTTAAAATTCTCTCTTTATAATAGGAGAAAAATAATTGCTTAATTCTCTAATATTTTTCTCTTAATTTTGAAATGAATGAATAACAAAATGGGACCTCTATTATATAGACTTGGAAAGTATCTCAAGATTGTTAACTTAGCAATGTGGAAGAGATACTTCTCAAATTTAATAACTTAGCGACGTGGGAGAAATACAAAAACTCCTTAAATATCAACAATATTTAGGGTTTATTCTCCACGTCGTATCTCACATAAATTAACAATCTTGAGTTACCTTCCAAGTCTATACAATAGAGGCATTATATGGACTTGCAAAGTACCTCAAGATTGTTAATTTAGCAATGTGGGAGAGATACTCTTCAAATTTAATAACTTAGCAACGTTGGAGAAATACAAACTTCTATCAACAACTTTTTTATTAGTTGTGGTGTATACACTGAATTTATATAAAAAAATTCCTAAAAGCCGGTGTTTATATATATATTTTATTTACTGCATATCTATACTACGCTGAAAATGAAAGAATGGATGTATAAAATATATATATATATATATATATATATATATATATATATATATATATATCCATGCTCATCTATATAACAGTAGCAAGTTTATTAGACTGGCATGAATGCCTACCTACATTGAATTTGTAAGATATAACTTATGGGATTAGAAATATTAATTTTCTTTTGAACAATTGCAATCGACGTTAATTATCATGCCATGATTTGGGGTACTTATATATGAACCAAATCAGGAGAGTAAAAACATGCATTTGAAAGTTCAGTGGAAGGTCAATACATCAATGTTTTTGCACCGAAAATTTATGTAGTAGTTCATTCTCTAGAGTTGTAGATATATATATATATATATATATATATATAACAGAGCATGATTTATGATAAGAAGTGACTTTTAAGAAAAAGACAAATTGTCATTCTAATAAAAGAAATCACTGAAAAATTATACAATAAAACAAATTTGCCTGCAAAGAAACAAGAGATGCACCACAGACATCAGAATCATATGGCAAAATAAGCACTCCAATTGCCCTGCTAGCCTAATGGCATATATATGATTTACAGGGTATCAATCAAAAACTTTAGTAGGTAATGCAGATTTCATTAGCTTTCACAAGGTAAATTCCAGGAAATTATCCACTAAACAAATAATTTTAATAGCCATCCATCACCAGTAAGGTCTCTGCCCAATATAGTTACCAGGAGGATCATAGTTGCATCCGATGAATGTTCCTCCATTGTTGCAACTAACCTTAGCACATCCCAATCGAACAGAACTGCGCCAAACGACCTGAGTGTAATGCCCGCATATCTGTCCTGAAGCACAGGAATTAGAATTGTAATCATAGTAAGGCTTCTCATCTATCCACATTTTTACTGCATCTGTTCCTGATAAGTCACCACTGCTCCATGCCAAGTTCTCGCCATAAGGGCCTTCAGAGTGCACAAGGCTGCAGTCACTTTTGTGTTGATTGGCGTGGTGCTGTGCATAGGATGCAACCTTGTCATCCCAGGTCAGGGGTCCGAGGCCAACATCTCCTCTGGCTGAGTTGTGTGCATTAAGATAGTCTTGTTGTGTGTCCTGGGCATGAGATGAAAAGATTAGGGCTATAGAGATGATACAAACAAGAGCTAACGAGGGATCGAACTGCTTCATTTTGTGGTTTTTGTTATGTATCAAGCGAAAACTTTGATGGGTATTTATAGGAATGTTCAGAACTATTTTGAATATGCAGTACTAGTAGTTACTTCTGGAACTGCAGTAGGACTGCACATTCACATGCTGCCATTGACCTTATTATCATCCTAAATCACAGGCCTATCAAATAACATATTCTTAAACTATTATGCAAATCAACAAATACGACAACTATTAAGTTATTATCGAACTAACATATTCTTCACCAATTATTTTGCGATTTCTAAACTTTCATTGATTTATTTAGCAAAGAAAGAAAGAAAAGAAGAATATATTTGTGTTCTAGTAAAACGAGCAAACTAAATAATCATATATAGGTCAAATTCTTCAAAGCTGTATGGTCTCAAATCTTAATCCAGTTAGAGCCGATTAACTGAAACTTTTTTCTTATTTTGGAAAATGTTTGTTATATGACATGTATATCTGGAATCAAAGATGTCAAAAACACAGAAGTGGCAAATTATAGATATTATAAGAGATCATATTTCATTTTATTGCTGGATGCCAAGACATATAAATATATTGCATTAGAACAGCTTCAGCTTTCAGGTAATGGAAGCTGTGACACTATAAACTAAAAGTACTTGGTTAGATCGCTGCCCAATATAGTTACCGGGAGGATCATAGTTACAAGTAATGAGAGTTCGTTCATTGCTACACCTTGCTTTACCACAACCTAATCGAGCTGAGTTTTGCATAAGTGGAGGGAAGGATTATTAGGGCTAAGCTAACAATCAGAGGAATGAAAGCTAGTGAAGTCTTGTGCGATATCATTTTGTTTTTCTTTCTTTGTGGAGTGGATGAATATAGATGAGATGTTTGATGGGTATTTATAGGCATTAAGCTTGGACACGTACATGAAATAATAAAAGTATTTTATAGTTTAATTAAGGCTTTGATTCAAATTTTAAATATATAGTTACGTTAAAGCTCTTAACTAAAATTTTGAATTTAAACTTTAAGTATGCAGTTGTTTTAAATTTTTAAAATAGTTATTTGTCACTGTTAAGAGCTATATACAACACACTCTAATTTATATATATATATATATATATATGCTTTTAGAAATAAAACTAGGCTCCACAGTATCAACTAGACTACTCATCCCAACAAAAATTCTTGGCCAATGGAAAATCATTATGAAGAGTAAGATTCTAAGTACACTATCTTCAAATGGTGTGTGCTCTTCTATTTTTATTTTTTCCTTTTTGCAATCAAGTAGTAAAATAACATATTAATTTGGTGCAATTTAATTGGTACTGAATCATTTTTATAGTTATGAATTTTTTAGTTGAAATCTTAACTAGGACCAATTAACTAAAACATTATTAACTTTTGGCTACATAGATTCAATTAATTAACTAAATAAATAATTTAATTTAAATTATAGGCGTGTAATTAATCATCAATTTGAAATTTTGTTGGTTCAAATGTTCTTCATATCCAATTCATGACTTACCATATGAAACAAGAACTTGTAAAACCTATCACTTTTTTTTTTTTCCTTGTCTTTTTGAAAATGTAATCAACCCATCGTAATATGTCAATCAAGCAGTCTTCACTTTTCTTTATGGCATCCAAATAAATTGTGGGTAAAGATCTTCTAATTTTCTACATTTGAATCATCAACTTGAAATTATTGTCATTACTTTTCTGTATAGACCAGACTGTTTTATTTGTTCTTCATTTTCGACAAATGCCGCATTTAGGTGACACATACCTTACGTTGTTGTCATCCCCAATTACGGGAACATAGGAAAATGACCTTAATCAAACAACCATTTCTGTTTAAAAAAATCCTAGTTTTCGTTTATTCTGTACTTAAATATGAAGACAAGCAATAATTGAATTTAAATTTTTTTAATTCTAAGCATTTTAATAACATATCAAATAATCACCGGTTTAAATAACGTAGATCGATAGATGAGATGTTAAGAATAATTTCATATCTTCATTATTTTATAACACAACTCACATTTTGTCTGGTAAAATTTTTACGGATTAAATCTTCTCTTATGTTGTTATTAACATGTTAGGTTATATTTATGTAATCTTGACCGTTGAATTCACAAACAATGCTTGAGATTTGTTTGAAAAAATCACTAACTATTTTTAAAGACTTAAGTCTTTAATAAATTTTTAATCATTCAATTTAAAATAAAAAGTAAAGATTTCAAACATAATAAATCATGATTAAAATGAACATGAACATGCCTACAATTGCCCAAGGATGTTTATGTTCCTAGCAAGCTGAAAATAACAATGTCCTTTCAAATCTGATAAATAAAATAAGATGTAATTATTATATATTTTTATATTATACTATTTATCCCTTTAACATCTAAAATTATATTTTTTTTATTTTTTATTTTATAATTTAATACTAAAAAGTCATTTTGTCTGAATTTTCAATTGAACAATCATTAATTAAGTTTGATTTTATATTATTTACCTCCTGATTTTTAGTTTAAAATAAAAATTGCCCTATATGTTTATTTATTATACTAGAATCTCATTGCATTTTGAAAGTCAATGCAATTAAATGACTAAATTGATTAAAAATATAATTTAATCATCAAACTTTTTATCATAGTTATAATTCTAGTATAATAAAATTAGCAATAAAAATAATATCTATTTTGATAACTTAAAGTTGAATTATATGAATTTTTAATATTTTAATAAATATAAATATTTTTAAATTTTATTAAATTAAATTATACTAAAAATTAGAGTAGATAAAAGAATGCTATTTAATTATTTTTGTATAGATAATGAAGTTGATTTTTCCAAAAGAATAAATCTTACTTTAATTTGATTTAAGAATAAGTTCAAGTGATACTTAATAATTAATTTAATTAAATTTATTTTTTTATTAATTTATTTTTTAACTGTCTTGATTTTGGATAAAAATATAATAATTAATTTTATTAAAAAACAAGAGAGTTCTAGTGTCATAAATAAATTATAAAAAATAATTTATATATTACACTAAAAATTAAATTAAATTAACGATTATTTAACGAGAGAGATTTTCTAATATAAAATGACAACGCGGCAGTTGGTTTTCTCATGTCGTTTGTTTGAATATTTTTTCTTATGAATTACGTCGCTATGATGAAACTGCCATCATAAATAAATTGAAATTACAATAATACCTAAACGGAATCAACCAGTGGAAACTTCCTTTATCGACAGATTCTTGATTTCTCTCTCTCACTGTTTTTCTCAACTGTAAAAGCTATTCGGATATTGGGATCTCAAAAATCAGATTAGCTTACTCAGGTAAGATTAATTGAATTCTTGCTTCTATTTGTTTTTCAAATCTTTTCAATTTCTTTTTCTTGGGTTTCAATTATGTTCAATCTTTTTTGTATTTCATACGATTAAAATTTTATGGTTTCAATTTTTTTTGGGTATCAAGATCATAAAGAGATTTGAAAATTGAGTAATGGGTATTTATCTACTCTTATGTTTCTTTTAATTTCTAATTGTTTTTTTTTTTATAAATCTTTGAATCTTGATTTTCCCTTAAGAATTTTTGAAGCTTTTTAATTGTTTTTTTTTGGTTGCAGCTGTATCATTCATCATAAAATGGCTAACAGAAATCAAATCCGGACTAACAACACTGCACTCATTGCAATGATCGCAGATGAGGTAAGAATATTGTGTAGGTAAAAATATTTGATGTCGTATTATCAAGGTTTAATAAAGTCTTGGTGGTGTTCTATTGGTGAATCAAATGTGATATTGTGCAGATATGGGGCTTGATGAGATAGAGTTTTTGATCCTGCTTGGACTATGGTGAATTTGTGCTTAAAGTCTGATTCTTTTTTCTCTTTTTGATATAGGATACAGTAGTTGGATTTCTGCTTGCTGGAGTTGGCAATGTAGATTTGAGGCGGAAGACAAATTACCTCCTTGTAGACTCGAGTATGCTTTTGAAACTTGAATGCTTCCTTACTTTTAAACAATGTTAAGTAAACATGGTTTGTACTGCTATTTTGGACCAAGAAATGTGAACATGGTTCATACTAGTACCCCATAAATTCTGTGCTGAAATACATTTATTATCCTTAATTCTTCCTTAAATCACATCAGGCATCCATTTATAAAGCTACATAGGAAGTCATGGACAAATATCTAGGTCCTGTTTCTTGTAAGGGTTTGACTAAAGACTGGATACAAAACTACCTAGGATTCCATTACTTTGTATGGAGAAGTAGTAGACCAAGCAAAAGTGACTGTTTCTATATCTTTTTTAGATGAGTACAAATTTTTGGCCCAATACTTGTTCTGAACGAGTATAAATTTTTTTACGGAACCATGTTTGTGACCATCAGCTAAATAATTACATGCTCATCCCAGATTTTAGAGTCAATGAATGTTTTGAAATTCTTGCCAATATTATAACGCTGATATCAAGAGTCATACGTCTGTTGGCTGGTTTGTAGATCTACTAATTTTCCCTTCAGGTTCTTGTTGTTATGAAATTAATTTGATTTCCATATCAAATTGCAAACTTGGCGAGAGTGTTTATCACAATCAGTAGAAAACAGTGAATCTTATAAAAAAAAGACTTATGTATGATGGATTATCACTAGCATGGATGTTTCAATTCAAAACTATAATTTTTTTTGTCAATTTAAGGAACAAAAGTGTTTTTTATGGAGTGAGTAGCCTTTGGTAGGATGGAATAATGTTATTGCTAAGAAAAGGGTGGATAAGAAATAATAGGTGAAGAGGATTTTTTATTTCTCCGTCTTTCTTCTAGTATTTATTTCTTTTAAACTTGATTTGCTAATGCTATTATTTTGTGTCCATGGAAAATTTTTGGTTGTCTTGTAGAAACAACTGTCAAACAAATTGAAGATGCTTTTAAGGATTTCACGACAAGGGAGGATATCGCCATAGTGATGATTAGTCAATATGTAATTTCTCATTTTATTGTTTTTTCTGTCTCTGTCTCTGTGTGTGGCTCTCTCTTTTTTCTTTTTGCTTTTTGAAGGGAATGAACACCATCACTTTAAATTAATTGCAGAGACCTAAATGTGGAAAGGACTTAAAACAGATGTTAACATCTTGTTTTTGTATGATAAATCAAACTAATAGTTGCCACAGGCCTTGCAAGTGTTTTTTTCTAGTTATGATGCATGAATTATTTATAGGTCTGACACATGTTGGACAAGAGCGTACATTGATTGAAATGCTTGTGTAGTTTTACATGAAGTGTGTGCTAAGAAGATTGAGCAATTATGTCTTCGCATGTACCGTATGGATGCTTAAAGGTCTTAGGCATAGCTAGCAGCACTTAACGCACCTAGTGAACATGATACAGTGGGATCTGCAACTATTGGGACTACTGCTTCAGTAAATAGCTTATTGAGCAACTTATCATCTAAGTATCATCTTAGATTTGTCTTCTCTACCTTTTGTTTTCTTTTGGGTCTTGAATCCTTTGGTGCTATGTCACTATCTGCTTCTCATTCAGAAGATATGTAATCTGAGACTTTCTTTGGTGGTAATCATTATTCTTGCCTACTTTCTCATTCAACGATGGTATTCGGTCAAGTTGATCTTGCAGAAATATTGTCCTTCATCTCTGTCTCTGTTAGATTAGATGGATACTGGAGATGCTTATGGTCTATACTCTCTGTCGTGCTTTCAATTTAGTTTAAGATTGTGATTTATGAATTTATTGCTATGATAGTCTTTTGAAAGCCGTTGTTCTCTAGTATGCTTATGATGCATGGACTCACTCTAGGTCCGAGACATCTATGGAGGAAGACTATTAAGTGAGCCATTGATTAAATTGGTTGTAGTTCGGATATTGTCTACGCTCTGAATTTAGGGCAATTTCCTCTCCCCAAGTGATGCTTATTGTGTTTGGGGCATGTTCACCAGCATGCTTTGGTGCTCCATAATATCGAGAAAACAATTAAGTTTTGCAGTTCACTTTTGGGCTAGCACCTTTGGTTGAGAAGCTACTATTTTAGAAGGGTTGTTTGCTTATTATTTAGTCTGGACTTCTGCATAATTACTCTGTTTCTCACCTATATTTCTATAAATTTATCTACCTTTATGCCAGAACTTATATATGGTTGGGGAATTTTCTGGGTTTTGTAAATTTTTATTTTTCAAATAGACTGCTGATCTCCTCAACAATTGTTAGATGATGTGTTTCAATAGTTTCTGATCAAGTTGATCAATTGGAATTTTAATTACTTAAACCTGTATCTTTTCTCTGTAATGGTCATAGAGAATCCTATATATGATTTATATTTCATCTTCTTCTTTCAATCTAATTGCTATTCTGAGTTACTTAGTGATCATCTACCATCTCACTATCAGGTTGCGAATATGATAAGGTTTGTGGTAGATAGCTATAACAAGCCAGTACCAGCAATCCTGGAAATTCCTTCGAAAGACCATCCTTACGATCCCTCACAGGATTCAGTTCTTTCACGAGTGAAGCACCTCTTCTCAGCCGAGTCAGTGGCATCTGGGAGGCGCTAGATGTGATGGTTTGTTATGTTCTATTTACCTCCCTCAACTTTGATTGTGGAAGAAATCGTATTATTTATTACTTTTAAGTTGCTTCTCTTAATCTATTCCTTTGTCAATATTGTTATTGCAATTTGGGAGTATATTGTGGTCGATGCGTATGAATAAAAGATAGTAGGAAGAAGAGAGTGAGCTGCAACTACTATGATTTTAAGGCAATGTCATCAATGTTTGTGATATCAGGAACTTATGATGTGTAAAAAAACTAAACTCGAGTCATATTTTGTGTGATGAAGCAGCTAACTGACTGGCTTGACATGAAAAAAACCTAAATTTTTAGTTGATATCCTCAACTGCACTTAGCTTGACTGGCAGAAATGCCATGGAACTCCTACTTGGATCCAGTTATAAAGACGTGCCTCTTTGATCTCGGAGAGAAGGGTTTGAACTCAGTTGCTACGTTCCTGGCTGGTTCCACCTGGGGATTGAACTGGTTAAACTCGGGATCATGATTCATGACTAATCAAGGCTCGAATAGTCTAGAAATGTTTGTGTCCAAACCGAACATGGTTCCTTCTGAATTTGAACTTGTCATAATGAGTTTGTTCATTTCATTCAACAACATAAAGATTAAGAATACACGGACTAGACTAAATTAAATAAGTGACATTAATCGCCAAATTCAACTAACAAATTTCTTTAATTTCATACGTAGTGACAATGTCTCGAGACTTGTTGAAGATAACAACCCTACTGCATTGATAAGGCAAAGCTAGATAGCAATTGAAAGAGAATATCATTCTCCTGTATACATAGGAGATTGATTATTACTGTTTTAATTTTGACATCAATTTTATTTATTGTAATATTATTCTTTATTAATTGGCTCCAATTAGAGTTTGAACACTAAAAATGTTTTTAATATTAATTGAGCTATAAACTGCCACGAAAGTGGAAATGTATTCGAATATTAATCGCATATATATATATATAAAGCTACTTAAAGTTTTTCTCTCTAAATTTGAATCGATCATCTCAAATAATATAACATAAACAATAGTTGGCATTAACGATAAAAATACGTAAAATTTTCCTCGTGCACCTTGCAGCTTTAATTTCGTTTATGGAAGTACATTCCCATGGTAGCTCTTTGGATCAGGTCATTCACAAATTCCTCTACTTCTATCTCTCTTCTCTCTCTCTCTCTCTATATATATATATATATATTACCTATATAAGTACGTACCCATCAGGCATCTCAAGTTTTCATCTCCAACACCAAAGTTGCTGTTTAATTTTGTATCACATACAAAGCAAACCAAAAATGGCATTATCCAAGCCTTCACTATCTCACTTTTATCTCATAATCATCAACCTAGCCTCAATCCTGCTTTTTTCTCATGCACAAGAATACCTCATGGCCCATAACGAAGCTCGTTCAGCTGTCAGTGTTCGAAATCTGACATGGAACAGCACATTTTGGCAATGTATGCACTAAATTATTCTGACAACACATTGGTGACTGCAATGCTGTGCATTCAGGCTGGCCTTATGGCGAGAACATTGCTTGGGACATGGCGACCTAACCGCTGTAGATGCAGTGAGTAAGTGGGTTACTGATAAAGGTTTTGCTATGATTATAATTCAAATTCTTGTGCCACAGGTTATCAGTGTAGAAATTATATTGAAGTGATTTGGCGAAACTCAGTCTATGCAGGATGTGCTAAGGTCAGGTGCACCACCGGGGGAAATTTAGTTACTTGCAGCTATGATCCAACAGGCAATGTTGCCGGTCAGCGACCTTATTAAATCTTCCTATACAATTCATATATCAAATTAGTGATGCATTTATATAGGGTCATTTTGGAATTACTATTTCCGCTTGTCTTTAATCTTTAAATTTATTTCTTATTTATCTGTATGTCGAAATTCGATTTACAGGAAAAACATAATAATTTTTTTTTTTTTTTTTTTATTTCTAGAAACAGCTTTCAGAAGCAGTAATAGTATCAATTTTGAAAGATAAAAACTCAAATTTCAAAAGCAGGCTGCCTATAGTAATGCCAAACTGGCCAGTGTTATTATCAATAGTTGTTTCGATTAATAAATATGTATATATATATGCATGTAAATAACGATATCTGAAAGACTTGTAACTTTAACTATTATCTTCTATAGCAGATATCTATATTATGTTAATAGCCTTGTACAACAATGATGATTGTAAGGGCCACTACTTAATTATGTTGTTATTTATCATTTTTGTCTACAAACATCTATTTCTTAGAAAAAAATAGGGAAAAAATGCTATGTGCAGTCCATGAACCAAGAGTTAATTAGTTCATTTAACAAGAATGTGAAGAAAAGACTCTTAAAAGAAATATATAAAATCACGAATAATGTGAAGAAATGACTTCATCCTTTCATGATTTTTATTTGTTATTCACTTTCTTGTTTATCTATAATTTGACTTTGGTAACTTGTATATGATGTGTAAATATATGTGGCAATAACGTGGAAGTCGTTGATAAAAAGTGAATAATCGAAGGTTCAAATGTTTTTCTACTTTTTCTTTTACTTAAACTAATTAAGAATTATAATCAATAATGATATATGCTGGAATAATGATATAAATGATCATTAAACTTTACACTTAGTTTCAGTTTAGTTATAAAATTTTAATCTGTTTCATTTCAGTTATCCAACTTTAATTTTATTTCAATTTAGTCACTTCACAAATAAAAGATTGACACGTGGTTAAAGAAACCAATAAGAAAAGAGTAACTAAAAAATAAAAATATGACATGTCAATTTCTTATTAGTAATGTGACTAAATTACAACTAAAATAAAAGTTGAATGACTGAAATGAAACAAATTAAAATTTTGTAACTTAAAAAAACTAAGTGCAAAATTCAATAAAAATTTATTTTATTATCCCATCTCTGTATACATTTTCTTAAGTCAATTTTCATAGTATATAATTAATAAATTTATTCTCACAAAAATGAATTTCTAATTCAAAGAACAAATTCAAAAAGAAAGAAAAATACCTGTGATTTTGATTAAAAATATTTGTTGAAAAAAAGCAAATCCCACTAAGTAAATGCAGTATCGTCTCATTTGTTATATATATAGATATATATAGTCTTTATTTAGCGGCACCAAGTTACCATTTTACCTTTATTATTAGATATGTAGATTCATTTTTATGCTTTATTTTGAAAATTGTGTATTTTATTTAAAGAAATCGATCCTGAAAAATTATATTTAAAGAAAATGTTAAACATTCCGCTTTTTTTTTATCTCATTTTTTACCCATTTGATATGATATTAATATTTTTAAAATTATTTTTTTATTTTAAAATATTAAAAACTGTTTAAAAATATTTAATTTGTCAAGAACAACTAGAAGTTAATGGGAAAAGTATATATAGTAAAAACAAATTCAATAACTTGGGTTATAAAATTAAATATTCTCATGGAAAAATTAGCATGTAGACACTATACACTAAATATTTTCTGAATTGATTTCCATTTTAGTATAGTCTAATATATTCACATATGTTTGGTAAGTATATCCATGTTTGCTATATGAATCCTGTAATCAGAATACTAAATATTATGTAGCCTTTATATATAACTTAAGCCATATATGTTTCATTTTCAATTATAATGCAAAAAATCTCAACACTTTTGCTCTTACTGCTTTACAAATTGCATATAAACATCATCAAAATGAAGTCTGTTTAGTATATTTTACCATTAGGTATGTAATTTATTGGTTTAGCCCTTAAAGCTCATGCCTCCCTAGCTCAGAAATTCCCCTCAAGATTACGTAGATGCCCACAATGCAGTTGGAGCAGAGGTCGGGTCGGTGCCGTTGATTTGGGATCAGACAATGGTAGATATTGCACGTAATAAATCGATTGAGAGGATCAACACCTGCAACTTGATTCCCGATCTAGATGGAGAAAACATCGCTGAAGCGACATATGCCATCACTGCTGTTGAAGGAGTGAAGCTATGGGCGACTGAGAACATTTACTATGATTATGACAGTAATTCATGTACTGGTAGAAATTGCTTACACTACACACAAGTTGTCTGGAATGAAACAACCGACGTTGGATGTGCTAGGGCTCAATGCAACAGCGGGTTTTGGTTTGTATCTTGCCTTTATTATCCTATGTTAAGAATCATTATTAATTAATAGGATTTAATGTATTTTTGTTTATTTTTTAGTCAAATCCCATATTGGAAAATTGGAGATTTGAGATTTTTTTTACCACATTGGAAATGTAGTAGAATGCAAGGCTCCTCTATGTATATATAATGGAGGCTTCACCTTGTTAATAATTCATTCCAAAAACAAGTCTTATGTATTTGACTAAGTTTGTTTTTCTTCTTTCTTATAGTATTATTTTTTATGGGGTTAATTCTCTTCATAGTATAATTTTTTATGGGTCTTTTCAATTGGTATCAGAGCTAAAAATTTATTAGTATGCTTTGTGGTTGTAGCTTAGTCTCAACTTCCACATTAGAAAAGAATTTTGGTACTAATCTGTCAAGGGTCCTGTTTATTAACGTACAAAGCAATTGTACGGGGGAGATTCTGTTCGTGCACAGTTTGGAACTATGAGTTTATTGGTTTGGAACCGGAATTATTTGGTGAGATGCGGGGCTGCTGAAACCAAGTCACGATGGCAGATTCAAGTAATATTGGTGTTATTAGAAAATTGAATAATAATAATTATAGCATGTGGAAGATCTGTATGGAGTCATACTTGCAAGGTCAAGACCTCTGGGAGGTTGTTGCCGAGACCGAGACTACATCACCACCAGAAGATGAAGCTGGTAATATCAGAAAGTGGAAAATTAAAGTTGGCAAAGCTATGTTTGCCATTAAAACCACTATTGAAGAAGAGATGATGGAGCATATCAGAGAAGTTACTACACCAAAGGAAGCTTGGGATTGTCTTGCTTCACGATTTGCAAAGAAGAATGATGTAAGGTTACAATTGTTGGAAAATGAACTAATGTCAGTCTCACAACGAGATATGACAATTAGTGAGTATTTTACGAAGGTGAAATCCATCTGTAGAGAGATTGCTGAGTTAGATGAGACATCCAAAATTGTCAGTAACAGGATGAGACGGATTATCACACACGGATTGCAACCAGAGTACAAAGGATTTATGGCTGCAGTTCAAAGTTAGCCCACACAACCTTCTATTGAGGAGTTGGAAAATCTGCTAGTAGGACAAGAAACTCTAGCAAAACAAATGGCTGGAGTATCTTTAAATTCTGAGGAGGTGGCACTCTACACCAATAAAAGGAGAAATCAATTTTATGGTCAGAACAAAGAAAAGACTCGAGGGAATACCCAATATAGGGGAGGTCAACAGAAGCAGCACCAGAACAACAGTCAGTTTAGAAATTTCAGACATCTGAATGGCAAGTCTTTCAATTGTGGCAAAAAGGAACATTACGAAATTCTTTGGTGAAGAAGAGCGATGAAAGTAATGCAGCAGTGAGCAACTATAACCAGGCAGAACCTGAATGGGATGCTGAGGCATTGTTTGTGAATTTTGAGACAATGCAGTTTGAGGAATCTTCCAGTTCAGAATTTGTGGTTGTGCCTAGCCTCATGGCTACTACAGTAGAAGAAACAGAGGAGCAAGCCTCTAGTGCTTCGAGTTCTCATAGAATTGATTATGAGAGAAACTGGATCTTTGATTCTGGGTGTTCCGGTCATATGACAGGAGATATGGATAAACTCTGTAATATTTCAGAATACAAAGGCAGGCGAGTTGTGGTAATTGCAAATGACTCGCGGCTACCAATCACTTATATTGGTGATACGGTGATTGATTCCTGTCTCAATCAGAAGCAAGTGCAGCTGGAAGATGTTTATTGAGTTACTGGAATGAAGAAGAATCTTTTATCAGTCTCACAATTAATTGATAATGGGAAATTTGTTGTGTTTGGCCCTAGAGATGTCAAGGTTTGTCAACAAGTCAAAATAGTTGACATACCAATTATGGAAGGATAGAAGATACATTCCATGTATGTTATGCTGGCAGAGGAGGCATATGTGGAAAAGACAAGAAATAATGAAATAACTGATTTGTGGCATGCACGGCTGGGACATGTAAATTATCACATGCTGAAGATGATGATGACTAAGTCTTCAGTGAATGGAATTCCGAATCTTGAAGTTCATATTGATATAGTTTATGCTGGTTGTCAGTATGGAAAGGCGCATCGGTTACCATTCGAGGATTCATCTTTCAAAACCAAAGAGCCACTTGAGTTGATTCATTCAGATGTTTTTGGAAAGGTGAGACAACCTTCAATCAATGGTGTGCACTATATGGTGACTTTCATAGATGATTATTCAAGATATGTTTGGGTGTACTTCATGAAAAAATCTGAGGTACTGGAGAAATTCAAAGAATTTAAGTTGATGGTTGAAGCTGAGATTGGAAAGAAGATTCGGTGTCTTTGTAGTGACAATGGGGGAGAATACATTTCTAATGAGTTCTCTAAATATCTACTTGAGAGCAAGATCCGACGGCAACTGAATTGTCCAAACACACCACAGCAGAATGGTGTTGTAGAGAGAAAGAACAAGCATTTGGCAGAAGTATGTCGGAGTATGATGCATGCTAAGAATGTTGTTGGGAGATCTTGGGATGAATGCATGAGAACAACAGCTCATATCATCAATAGACTTCCTCAACCGAAAATGGATTTCATGTCTCCTTTTGAAAAGCTGTGGAACATGAAACCGACAGTGAGTCATTTCAAGGTATTTGGTTATGTGTGCTATGTATTTATGTCTGATTATTTACGTAGCAAGTTTGACAAGAAAGCAATCACGTGTATCTTTGTGGGATGTGATGAAAGCAGAAAAGGCTGGCGATGTTGCGATCCTACCACAGGCAAATGTCATGTTTCTAGAAATGTTGTATTTGATGAGGCATCATCATGGTGGACACCGGAATATGTTACACTTTCTTATTCAACAGAAGAAAAATTGCAAGAAAAGTTGAAAGGAAATGTTCAGCAAACTCCACAGAGTAGTGCAAAGTCTTCATCACAAGAAAGATCATGGAAGACTGGTACTTATCAGAAAGTAGAGGTGGAGAATCATCCAATTAGAGAACTGTTGGAAGATGAATCAGTTAAGGAGACAGCATCACCATAAAAACTCAGAAGATCTGAGAGGGTTAGAAAAGAAAATCCTAGATATGCTAATGTTGCACTGGTGGAAGAAGAAACAGAACCAGAGTCCTTTGAGTAGGTTTTCCTGAAGACAAAATGGAGAAAGGCGATGGAGGAAGAGATGGAAGCTCTTGTTCAGAATGAGACTTGGAATTTAATCCCAAAGCCAAAAGATGTAAAGCCCATATCAGCAAATAGGTGTACAAGATCAAGACTCGTCCAGATGGTTCAGTTGAGAGGTACAAAGCTCGACTAATAGCACGAGGTTTTTCACAGTAGTATGGATTGGACTATGATGAGACGTTCAGTCCTGTAGCAAAGATTGCAACAGTTCGTGTTTTGTTAGCTCTAGCTGCAAGTAAGTACTGGAGCTTGTGGCAGATGGCTGTGAAAAATGCTTTTCTGAATGGAGAGCTTGGTCGAGA
Source organism: Ricinus communis (assembly GCF_019578655.1). Classification (NCBI taxonomy): domain Eukaryota; kingdom Viridiplantae; phylum Streptophyta; class Magnoliopsida; order Malpighiales; family Euphorbiaceae; genus Ricinus; species Ricinus communis. Next base: position 18,887,595 of record NC_063261.1, on the reverse strand, counting down.
TGTGTACATGGAGCAATCAGAAGGATTTGATAACCAACTAAATTTTGAATATGTTTGCAGGTTGAAGAAAGCGCTCTATGGATTGAAACAAGCTCCTAGAGCTTGGTATGGAAAAATTGTTGAGTTTCTAATTCACAGTGGATATGCAATTGCACCAGCAGATTCCAGTTTATTTGTGAAAGCTATAGAAGGGAAACTAGCAATTATTCTTGTTTATGTGGATGATCTTATTATCACTAGAGATGATGTGACAGAGATCCACTAGACAAAGGAGAATTTATCAGTTCGATTTCAGATGAAGGAACTTGGAAAGTTGAATCACTTTCTTGGTTTAGAAGTAGAGAGAACATTAGAAAGATTGTTCTTGTGTCAGTAGAAGTATGCAATGAATCTTCTTCAGAAATATGGGATGTTTAACTGCAAGCCTTTTTTTTATTCCAATAGAGGTGAACTCAAAATTGAGCATATCAGAAGGCAAAGATTTGAAGGATTCTATTATGTATCAATAGATTGTAGGCAGTATGATATATTTGACTCTCACGAGATCAAATATTGCTTTTGTAGTTGGTGTAGTGAGTAGATTCATGCAAAATCCGAAGAAGCCTCATTTAGAAGCAGTTCAGAGAATTCTGAGATATATCCAAGGTACACTTGATCTTGATATATTCTACAGAAATGGAGTACCATGCAAATTGGAAGGATACTGCGATGCTGATTATGTAGGAGATTGTGATACCCGAAGATCAACTACTGGGTATGTGTTTAGTCTGGGATCGGGAGTTATTACTTGGTGAAGTAAAAGGCAACCAATAATGTCACTATTAACAACAGAAGTTGAGTATCGTGCAGCGAGAATGGCAGCACAAGAAAGCACTTGGTTAGTGCAGTTGATGGAGAATCTACATCAGCCAATAGATTATGCAGTACCAATATATTGTGATAATCAATCATCTATCAATTTGGTTAAAAATCCAGTATTTCATGCAAGGACAAAGCATGTAGAGGTGCAGTATCATTTTATTAGAGAAAAAGTATTGGTTGGAGAAATCAAAGTGTTACAGGTAAAGACAGAAGATCAATTGGCTGACATTTTCACTAAAAGATTCAATAATATGAAGTTAGAAAAGTTTAAAAAACTACTTGGCATGATTTCAAGGAAACATATCAAGGAGGAAATTAATAATGAGGGGGAGTGTTAAGAATCATTATCAATTAATATATTTTAATGTATTTTTGTTATTTTTTTTAGTTAAATCCCATATTGAAAAATTGGAGATTTGAGATTTTTTTTTGTTATTCTTTTACCACATTGAAATGTAGTAGAATGCAAGGCTCCTCCATGTATATATAATGGAGGCTTCACCTTGTTAATAATTCATTCTAGAAACAAGTCTTATGTATTTGACTAAGTTTGTTTTTCTTCTTTCTTATGGTATTATTTTTTATGGGCTCAATTCTCTTCACCCTACTGGGAATACTGCATTGCAGCGACCTTATGAAAAACATTAATTAATTGTAATATTAGGGCAATCTATTAATATATAAAAATGTTTTATTTTGTTACTTGTGCCTCCTATCTGTTCATATAATTCTATAAGGATCTGCTTCATAATGTTTTATATATATATGACACCCCACCAAAACCCTTAAGAACACTAGGAAGAAGAGACTTATTAGCCATTTCTTCTGCTGTTTCAACGTACGATTTATTCTTGCACCCTAATACTTTAGAGGAAAATTGCTCTTACCTCAGTATTCACGCACGGCTCTCATCAGACCGTTTCTTTAATCCATGTGTTACGTCAAGCTCGGTCAGAATTTGCAAGCCAAGGAAAGCCAAAAGAATCTGATGCATGTTTTAAGTACCCGGTCATTCTTAAGGTTTAGGAGCCATCATTATTTTCCATCTTAAAAATACGAGTCTTCCATTGATCATTTACACCCCCAAGGAGAAATGTTTGAGAAAGTCTTTCCATTTTTTTGGACACAACAATCGGAAGAGGGGTATATAAGTATGGAACAATCATCAACGCAAAATGAACAAGCAAGCTCTAACTGGGAAAGGAAACTGGTTTGGCTTTCCCACCAACAAGTCTCCTTGAAATTTCTCCAAAATGTGATTAAAAGATGTTTTTGATAGTCTCTCGTGAATTCAAGAGCCCGAGATACAAACGCAAATTATATTCAACTCGAATACCAGAAGAAGATATCAAAATAGCAGCTGTATTAGAATCCACATTATTGGAAAGAAAAATGCTAGATTTGACATAATTAAATCTTTTAACTAGAGCCCCTACTAAATGAATTAGGGCAATTAAGAATCACGAGGATCCCCTTTTAAAATTTCCTCCTAGTAAAGAAGGAAAATGCTAAACACAATTATTTTTTTGTCATTTGTCTTAGTGCATTCCATGCAGAATCATTTTACTTGTGTATATATAGTCTCTATGTAGCAAAAGATTGAAAATGATCATGTTTTGCTTTCTTACTTGAACTGCAAATTTTTTATTTATTTTGAATATTCGTATTCCTACAATTAACAAATGTATTGAAAGAAATTAATGAGGGTACCTTAGAAAATTATGTTTAATTTGTCAAGAACAACTAGAACTAAACGGGCAAGGTATATTTAGTAAAAGAAAGAATATATATTCAATATCTTAGCTTAAAAGGAAAACTCTTCAGGGATACATTAGTGGGCACTCTCTGCTAACCATTTTTCTGAATTAATTTCCATTCTAGTATAGTGTGATACATCCATATTTGCTATATGAATTCCTTTAATTAAAATACTAGATATCTTGTATCCATTATAGGGTTTATATTATATTACAAGAAATCTCAGTACTTGAGATTTTGCTCTTCGCTCTACTTATAAACATCAAATGAAGTCTGTGTATAACTTACCATTAGCCATATGCTTAATTGGTTTAGCCCTTAATGTTCATGTCTCCCTAGCTCAAAATTCCCCTCAAGATTACATAGATGCCCACAATGCAGTTCGAGCAGAGATCAGGTCGAGGCCGCTGGTCTGGAATGAGACAATGGCAGAAGTGGCACGTAATAAATCGATTGAGAGGATCAACTGCTGCAATTTGATCCGAATCTTTTCAGATGTATATTATGAGAACATCGCTGAAGCGAGCTACGGCATCACTGCTGTTGTAGGGGTGAAACTATGGGCGACTGAGAGAACTTCCTATTAGTACACTCTTTAAATAATCCAAATGTTATAATTTTTTATTATCTCTATTGCCGTGTATCAAGTTGTTAGAGTTATACAAGAAAAGAATAATAAACAAAATACCATGTGAATTCACTTTGTCATAATTTTTTATATGTGTTTGCTTTTTAAATAAAAATAGTATGTAGTGACAAATTTATTCATAAAAAGAAAATTTACTATTAAAACTTCTAGTTGGTAAGGATCCTATTCTACTTACTCCAATCAACCATTAAGAATTAGAGTATTAATTTGAGAAATTTTTAGATAGGTTCGGTCTATCACGTTATTTATAGACATTATAACATTATTTATTATATGCGCATATGTATTGGTTGATTTATTTATTACAATTAACCACTCATAATTAAAAACCAACCAATACAAATGCAATAACTAATAAATAATGCCACTTGTCACTATGCAATTAGTTTTATTTACAAATCATCCGGTACATCGAGTCTACCTAAAAATTTCTAAATCAATTTTCTACTTATCCTTAGTTATATTACTCTTAACTCTTTATTTTTATCATTACAACTTTTTTTTTTTTTGATATTTGAAGCCTATCATTTCTATTTTTATCATTATATTAAGACACTAGTTAATTTCTCCAAATATTAAAAAGGAAATTAAACCCACATATGTAAATGAAATCTCAACGGATTGATATTTCCTTTTATAAATATTAAACAATTGAAATTTATAATTTAGTGATGTCCAATATTGGAAATGATTAAGAAAACCCCAATTCTTTCCATTTTAAGGTTTTGATCAAAGAAACTCTTGAAAGAAAATTTTGAAAAATTCACTATGAATTCTTTACATCACCCATTTTTACAACTTCAATTCGAAATTTTCTTTAATGGATTTGTTTGGAATTGCTATTAGATATTAAAAAATTATATTCAAAGATCGTTTTCATCCATAACCCTTTTTGTTTATTTAAAAAAAAAAAACTATCAATTTATCTAATTCTCTTCCCCAAAACTAAAAAAAAAAAAAAAAAAAAAAAAAAAAAAAATTTTGCTAATGTGATTCTAACTTTTGACTTTATTTATTTATTTATTTATGGATGTATTTATGGTCTTTAATCAGTCTTCACACAAATACCATCCAATTCGTTTATTACACGCAAAATTACTTGCTCATTTCCTTTAATTGTATTGTGTTCACAATGCTCAACAATTACACCTAATCTATTAGCCAAATTTTGCTACACTTGATGCCTATAAACATAGATTTAGCTTTTAAATAATTTTCATTCAAAACCAATTAGATTATTTAGTTTTTTTTTACCAACATATCAAGAAAAAAATGGCGATGCCCAAGGTTTCCCTACCTCTCTTTTATTTCATGATCATGAGCTTAGCCCTACTCTTCTCCTCTAATGCCCAAGACACGAACCAAGACTACATCAATTCTCACAATGATGCTCGTGTTGCTGTAGGTGCTGGACTCGGCAACATGACTTGGAACGAAACTGTAGCAGATTATGCACGAGATTATGCTAACCAACGTATTGCTGATTGCAATCTTGTGCATTCGGATGGACCTTATGGGGAGAATCTTGCATGGGGTAGCGGTGATCTTTCTGGCTTGGATGCTGTCAGAATGTGGGTTGATGAGAAGGCATTCTATGATTACAACTCCAATACTTGCACTGGAGGCCAGCAATGTGGGCACTATACTCAGGTGGTTTGGCGCGACTCCATTTCCTTAGGATGTGCCAAGGTCACTTGCAACAATGGGTTAGGAACTTTAATTACTTGTAACTATTACCCTCCTGGCAATGTTATTGGCCAGCGACCCTATTAAATCTTTGGTTTCACAGATGTTATAGATAGTGCGGAGTTTCTTTGATGAATGAGAGAAATCAATGAAGAAAAATGTTTGAATCAACAGTTAAAGCTTCTATGTATTTGTAGACTTATTGTAGCAAGTTCTTTGCTTTAATAAAGAAATTGAGTTATTTATGTTTGCTTATAGTATCTTAAGAAATGTTCCAAACAAGATATCTCTCATTTAATTTGGGTCGAATAAATGAAATTTTAATTAATAACTAATTGAGTTATTCTCTTTTGATTATTTTTTTCTTTTTATAATAACAAAATGGATCCTTCCAGCATATAAAATAATAATTTCAACGGATTTTATTACTATAACCTTCCCAACTATGATTTTTATGTTCACATGTTTAGCAAAAGGTTAACTTTATATATTGGACTAGTAGGCCAAAGTGAAGATTAACTGGTTTCAAATCTCATCTCAAACAGGAGAAATATAATGTGCCTTGATACATTTTATGTATTTAGATTATGGGTCTGAGTTTGGGGAGATAATGATATAATATGCCATAATCTAAATACATAAAATGTATCAAAGTACATTTTAATTATAAAATTTTAATTTGTTTCGTTTTAGTTATTCAATTACAATTTAGTCACATTACCAGTAGAAAATTGATATGTCACATTTTTCTTATTTAAGTTACAACTCTAATACTTTCACTGAACTTTGCATTTAGTTTTATTTTAGTTACAAAGTTTTAATTTATTTCATTTCAGTCATTCAATTACAATTAAGTCATATTGTCAGTAGAAAATTAGCATGTCACATTTTTCTTATTTAATTACTCTTTTTATATTGATTGTTTTTGCCACGTGTTAATATTTTATTTGTAAAGTGACTAAATTAAAATAAAATTAAATTGGATAGCTGAAATGAAAAAAAAAATTACAGTTTTATGACTAAAATAAAACTAAATGTAAAAATGTAGAGATGATAATATTGCTATCAGCTCTTTGGGAGTCTAAGAATGATTAGTCCGGTTCAATTGGAATAAGATTCTGATGTCTAAAAAGAATTCATGGGTCTTATTGTTAATTATATGTAATTTAGGTTCTATTAGATAGCTTGGGGGTAAATTTATGGCTAATTTAAGTTCTATTAGCTGGGCCAATTAGCGAGTTAATCTGCTAATTATGTACTTATTAGTTTAGGTTTTAAGGTTCTTAGGTCAATTATATGAAAAAAAAATTCACCCAAAACTCACGATGGAAGAATTATAAAATTTAGAAAATATTTATTTATTACTGGAATATTCCTTTTATACATTTCGACTTTTTTTTGTTAGTTGTTTTTTTATACATTACAACTAATCATCATATAACATATAATGAAATAACAGGATTTTATCTCCCTTGCATGTTACATAATTCATTATTATATGTCATATAGTGATTGATTATAGTATATAAAAAGGATTATACGTCCAAATTCAAATGAAATATTATAATCTATCATAAATCATAATTTAGATAGAGATTTTAACAGATGAACATATTATTGGGTCACATGAAATACTTCATTTTATTTGACATAACACCTAAAATAAAATAAAAAAAATGAAGAATTATTCCATTTCATTTGATTAAAAAGGAGAAAAAGAAAGAAAGGGATAACTGAATGAACTGTCGTTTTGCCTTTAGTCAAAAAGTGCATGTATTGAGAGTTTGCCATCATATAGAAGAGTCACAGGCCAATGTGTAGTTCTCCCAAGTTTATGACAAATTTGGTCCCGCAATTAGCGATGGATGATTATTATTTATCCATGGCCACCAAACAAACCTCAAATGCTTGCACTCTTATTCCACAAACTTATAGAAAAACATAACAAAATATGAACTGGTCTAGTGTCTGCTATTGACTGACCCAGCAACAAAAACGTTGTGAATATTCTTCATCTCAAGCTAAAAAATCCCTTTTTTTTTCTTTTCTTTCTATACCTTGTAAGAGAAAACCCCAATCCAATTATACTTAAAAAAAATATTTTATTTGAAATTTAATTAATTTGATTAAGCTAAGAATTAAATGAATGACCTAGCAAAACCCAACTAATAGAATTGAGTTTGGATCTAATCAATATCGAAATGACTAGAACTAACTACTCAATTGTTAATTTTTTATTTAAATAAATTATTTATATTTCTTATTTTTTAGTGAAAATTCCTAACATATTCATCTTAACTAATTTGACCCAATCCAGAGTATATATGCTTATTAATTTTAACCTATAGTTGAAATAGAATATGAAGTCACCAAACAATTAAAGCCTTCTAGTGTGGGGAAGAATTCAACTTCAACTTAATAATCTTGGGAAAATCTAAACATTTTAGTGTAGGGGAAGTTTCTTTTTTACGTAGTTGAGTAAAATAAATTTAAAAAAAAAAAAGAAAAAGAAAAGAGGAGAAGAGGAGAATTATTGATCACATAAATCAGCAAGATTCATGATTTCAAGGTCATGAAATGGTGGTTCATGTGTTAAGACCGAAAGAGGGGGAATTAGACAAGGTCAATGACTGACCATGTGCATATACAGCTTAATATTTTTTCCAATTTACAGTTACGTGGAAGTAATCTTAGTAATCTTTGGTCTTGCCACATGGATAAGGTTGTTTTTTATGACAGAAGAAATGGTATCAAAAATGTGAAATGTATAAATGTGTTGATAAAAATTCATAAAAATAAATAAAATTTTACACTGAGGAGAATGATAATCAAGAAATGTTTGGTTTTTATGAACCAAGTGGACAAAATATATAATGTAGTCTGCTTGTAGGCGGCTTTCGTTCATTTTATTTGGTGGGAATTAAATACATATATATGTATATATATAATTTATTTACATTAAAAATGTTCAGAATTTGTTAATAGTTGTTAATTTTACTTAAATATTGATTATGTAATTTTACAATTTAGCATTTTAGGCTAATGCTATGAACTTCATTTAATTAATTTACCATTTACCATTTATCACTAATTATGTCTTGCTTAGTTTTTTTTTTCTTTTTTTCCCTTATCTAGTTCAGGTTATTTTGCTTATAAATAGTAAATTTATATATCTTTTTAACTTAGTGAATTGTTTTCTTATAAAATATGGCCATTCAATTTTTTTTTATTTTTCTTTGGTTCAGTGACATTCTTTCTGAAAGACATCCATGAGACCCTTAGGTGATCTATCAAATTAGGTTAGTCTTTTTAATGGCTTTGCAAGAAGAACTTTCATATTTTCATGAGGCTAAAATCAAATTTGGTTTCTTAAAAACAACTTTTGTGAGGTTAATATTCTGTTAAAGACAACTTTAAAAATGATTAAGAAATTGAAACCATTTTGACGTGTAAACAAATGGAAGTTGTTAATTCTGAATTAATGTGGGAAAATTTCAAGTATTTGGGCAAAATAATTATTGAAATGATGTGAGAAACGAAATGAGGGAATATGAAATGGTCAATGAGAGTGACCAAATGCATATATATCTTCTTTTAATTCACAATTACGTAGCGATGTGATGGCTATTGCCACATGGAATAGGTAAGGTTGATTTTTATTTATTTTGGCTTCTGATGGCGGGGAGGAAGACATCAATATCTAGTTGAGATTTTATATTATTTTATACATTAAAAAATAAATAAATTTAATTACCATCATATACTAATACTAAATATTAGCTATTTCTCATCCAAGAGCTACATGTGATAGTTGATTTAACTTTTCTTTTATTTATTTAAATAACATTACTTTTATTTAAAATTATTAATAATTTATTTTAATTTCATTTCATAAAATTGGTCTTTTATTATAATAAATAATTATAATTTAAAAATAAATAATTGTGATAATTATAATTATAGCTTTGAAATTAGTAATCTTTATTAGTGGTATTTAAATCTTAACCCCTTTTTAATTTAACTTTCATAGATATTCTTAAAAATAAAAACAATTGAGCTAAATAAAATTAATTATAGTATTTATTATTATTATAATCTATTTTTTTAATTTGTATTATTGAAAATAATATTATTAAAATAAAAATATATAAAAATAAATCATACCATCAATATTCATTCAACATACTATAACAATAACAACTAATAAAACTGTACTATATAGTTTAACTATTAACTATCTCTATCGGCTATATTGATTAGCCAAACTAAATAGGTTTTTAATGTTTAGTTTTCTAAAATGGAGGTTAGGGATTTTAATTTTTAAATAATTTTTATCACTTATTTTCTTGAATTAAGTACTTAATATTTTCCTTCATTTATATGTACATACACCCTTGGCGATTAAAATTATGAAAGGGTAGATGGTATATGTGATATGATGTGATGCATTGATATATATTTAAAAATAGTTAGGTATCGGATAGCATGTCATCCCAAAAATATAGTATTAATTTTTGTTTTTAATTATAGTCTAATTCTAAGGCACAATAGGAACTAAGTTTATCATAATTAACAGTCTTTTAATCTATGGTTTGTTTTTAAAATTATTCAAAATATAAGGTTTAATACGAAATTAACTTAATTTCTTTGTACATAGAAATACAAAATGAATGCAAATAAAGGAAAAAGAAATTAGGACGTTTTACAATTATTTGGGTCCCAACAAAATTAGGACTTAAAAAAAAGGTCTTCACCGGAGGGAAGAGAGAAATATATAAACTCCTAAATTTAGTGATTTCCTCTAGGTTTTATGCAATCTTTGTTAATTAGGATGCTTGGATTCTTTTCGTGGATTAAATTGGAAAACAAAAAAAAAAGTCTCAAGATATATAGGTTATTATATATATATTAAAAAAGATTGCCCAATAAAATTTTAGCGTATACCAAAAGGTTTAGAAGACCTTTTCTCCTATTCATTAGATAATGGACGTTTTTCTATTCCATTCTAAATTTTTTTTTTATTTTTATATTTTTATTATAAAAGAAATATATAAGATAATTTTAAGATTATCTTTTTTTAATTAAGAACGAAATGTAAAAGCTGTGAAGGACAAACTAATTCTTTTATATTTATTTTAACATTATTAAAAATATCATTTTTATATTGACTTTGTTTAAAACAAAGTAATCTTACTTTGTATTAAACACTATTGATTTTAAATTAATTTAAATTTAATTTTTTAAAAATTATAGGTAAAGATAACTTACAATCTATTGAATCCTTTACAATTTTATAATAAAAAAATAATTAATATTTTATGAAAATGACAATTTTTTTGTATTTTTTTGTAAATTATATAAATTTTTCATAAGTGTTACTAGTTGCAAGAGAATAATTACTTTTATGAAATTTAATAATTTATAAAAAAGTTAAAAAATTTACAAGAAATATTAAATTTTTCATAATCATAAATTTTATTGCTAAATTACAAAAAATAACAATCATCTTCATACTTTTTTGCAAATCAGATTAATCTTTTGTACGCATTACTAGCTACTGAAAAATGAATGATATTACAAAAAAATAATTATTTTTACAAAATTTAATAGTTTATGAAAAATACTAAATTTTTTCTTAATCGCTAAATATGTTGTTAAATTACAAAAAATGTCAATCTTTTTTATATTTTTTACAAATTATACTCATTTTTCATAAGTGTTACTAGTTGTGAAAAAAGTGATTACTTTTACAAAATTTTATGATTTATGAAAAAAATGAAAAATTTACAAAAAAATAATAAATATTTTTATAATTTTGAAATATAATATTAAATTACAAAAAATGATAATTTTTTTTATATTTTTTCGTAAATTATACTAATTTTTCATAAATGTTACTACTTGCATATTACAAAAAAGTGATTATTTTCACAAAATTTAGTGATTTATAAAAAATTGATAAATCTATAAAAAATATTAAATTCTTTGTAATAGTAAAATATATTGCTAAAATACGAAAAATGACAATCCTCTCTGTATTTTTTCGTAAAATACACTAATTTTTCGTAAGTGAAACTAGTTGCGAAAAAATGATAATTTTGTAAAATTTAACGATTTACATAAATTGGTAAATTTATAAGAAATACTAAATATTTTTATAATTATAAAATTTATTACTGAATTGCAAAAAAGGCAATCATTTTTATATTTTTTTACAAATTAAACTAATTTTTCATACATTTTGAGGGTGTATGGATTTTTAAACTACTCTATGTTACTTTAGTAAATTTTATTTTAATTAGTAACTTGTTACCGGTTACCAATTTTTAAAAAAAAATTATATAAGATGTCATTATTTTATTGGTGGGTTAAAATAAAATATGGTTACTTTATTTTAACCATAAAAAAGTATTTAAAATTTACCTTTATCCTTTAATGACCGTAACCCTAACTGGAGCAATATAAGCCAAAGTCATATTTTTGAGAAAATCCAACAGAAAAATGTCATTGAAGAAGAGTCAAGAATTCAAGCTTAAAAAAATTGCAGGATTTGGTTTAATAGAAAATTTAATTTTGCCATTCAAGAAAATCAGCTTCTCCTTCATGAATTCTCTAGTATATTTACGAAATCTTAATTCCGCGTCCCCTCTACATCTATGAAGTAACATCAATGGTGACCTTCCATGGATGTGCTCTAGACTAACTACAGTTCCTCAACGTCATTACAAGTAACTAATCTCTTTTTCTTTTTTTTCCAATAAAATTTTCCAGACCCTTATGCCTATAAATACCAATCAAACAAGCTATGGCTTTTCATATCCATTGTAAGAGAAAAAAAAATGTTGTCACTCAAGATTTCAGCAGCCCTTTCTTTTCTCATTAGCTTGTCCTTAATCCTCTCCTCTCATGCCCAGAACTTACCACAAGACTACATCAATGCCCATAACGCAGCTCGTGCAGCTGTAGGTGTTGGGCCTATGACTTGGGACAACACAGTAGCTGCCTATGCACAGAACTACGCCAACCAACGCATCAACGATTGCAGGCTTGTGCATTCAGGTGGACGTTACGGGGAGAACATTGCATGGAGCAGTGGTGACCTTTCTGGGACAGCTGCTGTGAAGTTGTGGGTCGATGAGAAGGCATTCTATAATTATAATTCCAATACTTGTGCTGCAGGGCAGCAGTGTGGGCATTACACTCAGGTGGTGTGGCGAAACTCGGTTCGCTTGGGTTGTGCTAAGGTTAGGTGCAGAAATGGAGGCACTTTCATTACTTGCAACTATGATCCTCCTGGCAACTTTGTTAACCAGCGTCCTTATTAGATATTCATGTTATCATAGCTTGCTTTTGTGATGCTTTTCGATTTCTCTATGAATAAGTCTAAAAGAACTCGAGATTTTCTGAGAAAATTATCGAGTTTTTACTCCTGTTTGAGATGACAATGGGAGGATTACAGACAGAATAAGGAGAATAGATTATGAAACAAATTATAAAATTGTATTTCATGCATGTACTTGTTCATGAATATAAGTGTAATCCGTTCCTCTATCAATAGTTTGATTAACTTTGCACCTCATTCTTGTTTCTGCGTATTCCTTATTTCATGATTTACTCCATTTGTTATATCATATAGATCACATATGTATAAAAGATAGTATGTCATTCCAAAGATTAATAAAATTTTTGACTCTTCTTGCGAGACATGTTCTCTTGGAATTTCTCACAGATGACTTTGGTTTATGGTAATCCAACTGGGGTTACAATCAATAAAGGCTAAAGTTAAAATTTGAGTAACCCTTTTAAACTTTTAGCTCTAGCTCAAATAATAAGAATTTTTAAATTTTAAAAACAAAGATATGGAGCTCAATTCAGTTAATAAATTTAGCTTTTATGATAAGAGCACTAGGATGATTATTGTATTCTCATCATTTTATTTTTTTCAATATATAGAAGTCAATATCTGGATTCTAATATTCTAATTAGATAATTGGCCATAGGCTTTAAATATACACTGAATTATAAATTTATTTAACTATTAAATTTTAATAAATTTGCATATCGCTTTTATACGATTATTGGTATTGGTTTGGCACATTTAAATGTTAAAATTTTTTAATTATATATATATTATAATATTTAAAAATTTAAATATTTAATTATTAAATTTTAATAATTTCACACACTATTTTTATAATTATTTTTAATAATGATAGATATCATTTTTCAGTTTTACATTGATATTTCTTTCCTTTACTGTTTGCATTTTAATACATGAAATGGTACATCTCCACCATTCTAATTAACAAACAGTTTCCCATAAGAACTAGAAGAAAATCATTTTCCTTCCAATTTTTCCAGTATCCTTTTTTGCAAATGTAGTTAATAGAAATTTAATTTATCCATTCAAGAAAATCAACTTATCCTTGAGTAACTCTCTTGTACATTTCCGAAGTCTTAATTAATTCAGTGTCCACTCGATATGAAGTGACATCAATGTGACTTTTCCATGGAAGTGCTTTAGAATAACTAACTACAGTTCCTCCATTCATTACAAGTAATTAAATTTTTTTTTTCCACGCCTTTCTTTTTCAATGTATAGAATTTTCCACACCCTTACGCCTATAAGTACCAATCAAACATGTTATGGCTTTTCATCCATTGCCTAACTTTCTTGTTTGTGTTGTAAAACAAAAAGGAAAACAAAATGTTATTATTAAAAAGAAAAATTGTTATTATTTGGGAATGAAGGTTCGATGGCTTTAATACACGTAGATGCCCTTAGGAAGATGATATCTCTTAGTCTTTAAGAATTTGTTATATTATTATTAAAAATCTTGTTGTTTCATTCAAGCCAAATTGACCACAAGGTGGAGAATAGAATTTTGAAAGCCAGCATTTTCTTTGAAACTTATTGCAAATAAATTGAACCCAAAAGTTGAATAAAGTGCAGAAATGTCTGTCGGGATACACCACCATTCCATTTCTTAGAAGGACAATGGCATATTTAGGCAAAATGGGCATATTTGATTTCTTCTTCAGAGATTATTTCTACAATTAATACCAGTATTTGTTTTCAGCGGATGTTTAATTAATACCATTTCACAGTATCATCAGTTAATGATCTTACCCTAATTTCAGTATGTTACTCTCCTCTGACAACAGATGCCCAGTTTTAAACAAAATTGGAAGTAGAGTAATAAGCTTACATTGTAGGCTAAAAAAGGCTGAGAAAATTTCTTGTTTTACCTTATAAATCGATCTTTAGTTTAAGTTCGGAATTGTTGAACCTAAGATTAAAGAAAAAAAAAACACATCATAATATATGATCTGAATATGAGATACAAATTTTTTTTTTTTTTTTTTTGAGGTCTTGTCAGAGCCTAACTTATAGAAAGAAAAAAAAAAGATTTAAAATTAACCTCTTACTATAGGCAGGGGAAGTTCGTAGCTTTATTGACGATTATACCAATATTACATATATATATTGAGTATTCACATAACTTAATTAGCCTGTTGAAAATGCTAATTCTATGCAATAGTGAAACCCTTTTAACAGATGATTAATGACATTAACTACCATGTATTCTTTTTAACCAAAAAAGCTTTCAGAGAATACTCCCCAACCCAGAATAAACTCAGAAAGGACGCTCCCCAATATAGTTGCCTGGAGGGTCATAGTTGCAGCTAATGTAAGTCCAGCCATCCTTGCACTTAGTTTTAGCACAACCAATCTCTTTGGTGTCCCGCCAAATGATCTGAGTGTAATGTCCACACATACCACCAGCACATGAGTTAGATAGGTAGTCGTAGTTAGGCTTCTCATCTGCCCACAATTTCACTGCGTCCACACCGCTGAAGCCTTCACCGGAACCTTTCGCCAGGTTCTCTCCATAAGGGCCATTGGAATGCTCTAGTATGCAGGTTTCAACCTTGGTTTGTATATATTTACGTGCATACAGTGCCAATTTTTCGTTCCAGCGAACCGGACCCAGCCCTAGTTCAGCACGTACCTCATTATGAGCAGCAACATAGTCCTTCTGAGAATTCTGGGCTAGGGAGACAGGAGTTATGGTTAATGTCATTAAACATAGAGCTACTATGAACTTGTTGAACCCCATCTTTTCTGTCTCTCCGGGGCAAAGCTAGGGAGACAGAGAGTAGAAAAGATTGAGATTCTCAGCAGAGTGCACTCTAGATTAACTTGTATATTTATAGGGGAAATCATGCCTATGGCTCAGTTTACGATGCTAAATTTAGCAACTAAGTAAGTGGATGTGAGTAATATTACAGAATTATTGGATAGAAATTAAGTTTTCTACATTGGTAAACTGTAGGATCTGATCTGCCTTTATTTCTGGTTGACAGGTTGAATGTGCGTACATTTGTATTTTCAAATCATATTTCAGGTGATATAGAAATTGCATGATTCTAAACAAACCGTTGCATAATGAGAATATGAAAAAACAAATCAATGATTATGAATTTATGATAATATGGCGGTGGGGTAACAGAGTTTTAATTATCCCTAATCTAACAGACATTGTAAGGTGAAAAAACAGGAGATTTTTTCAATTTTCTTTAGCCTATAATGTATGCTTATTGCTCTACTTTACTTTCAATTTTATTTAAAAAGGTGGGACCTATTGTAAAACTGAACTACAAATTGTTATTACTTTTATCTTATAGAATTTTTCTTTACTATTCAGTATATAACGTTTTATTATTGGATGAAAAATACATATAAAATAATTATAAAATTTAAAATATATGTTATTTTTTCATTAACAAATATAAAATATTTGAAATATATGTCACTTATTCAATAATTAAACGAAAATATCTTAAAAATTTATTATCATCTTGACAATTCATAATTAAATCTATTATTATTGCAATATCACTTGGAAATTTTGGTGCAGTTGGTCGCTTGGTGGGGATATCAATGTTGTGCACCCAAATCCCTTTCCGATCTTTATGAGCAATGGCCTATTTTTTGCTGAAGGCCGCTTTCAGTGTAATTTCTGTCAATCTCTTCTCTTCTCCTCCCTATGGAGCCTCTGGTTATTCCGAAACGACATTACCTTCAACACTTGTACGCCGAATTGGGGTAAATGTTTTGACTTAATCATTATTAGGCTTTTCCTCATGGATCAATGCTGTAGAGCCAGCCTTCCCCTACTCCGGCAGTCAACTCGTCTTCTCCTTAATGGGTGCGAAAGACTGGGAATCAAGAAGAAAGTCTCCTGTGAATGTTGTCTGGAAAGCACCAGCTGCCTCTTCGGTTAAGTGGAACGTCTACGCCTCCCCCATGGATTGGTGGCGTCCTCCGTAGTAATGAAGGCCATTTTTCATTTCCTTGTTCTCTTGTCCTACTGGAATTAAAGAATCCAACGAAGCTTAGCTTCACGCAATCCTGAAGGCTATACAGCTAACTACCTCGAGCAGCAATTTCAGAAACTTCGAAACAATTAAGGAGTCTGACTCGACAAATACAGTTGGTTGGGTCTTGGGTGAAATGGAGAATGGCTCTTGAGGAAATCAGTGAACTTGCAGCCACTCAGCTGCCTTTCATCTCCTTCTCGCCCATCTCAAGAACAGGCAACCAAGTGGTTGATGGACTTGCCAAATCTGCAGTCGAAAGAACGTCTGACTTTGTGGCCTGGCTGTAGTTTCTCTGCGGCCTGAATTATAAATTTTAACAAAAACTTTCTTTCAAAGATTAAAAAAAACAAACATAGTTTTTAAGGATCAAATGCCAAAAGATCTTTAAGAGCCGATACAGGCTTTGCATAAACTCTAATATTTTTCATGTGCTCTTAATTAGAAATCATCAAGACCTTAAGAATCCAGAGTTGGTTTTTCCTGCTTAACTTTGCTATCATTATCTCTTAATTTAGCAAGGCTAGGCAAAATTAAATAAAGGAAAAACGATTACAGATGCTCTAACTTTTAACCATTTTCGCGAATCTATCCTCACCTTTAAAACGTATCAATTTGGTCCACCATGTTTGCGTCTTGTATCATTTCTATCCACCCGTGTTTTGGCGTGTGCCAGTAATGACATGGCGTCCACACGTGGCTCCACATGTTTGTCTACGTGGCTGAGCATAATGAAGGACCTCAAAACTCACCGTTTCGTCCTAACATTTCCCGAATTCTTTTCCCAATTCTAATTTCTAAGGTTTACAATTTCTAGGGTTTATTTGTTAACTAAATGCTGCAGTGTTTATCAATAGAAAATTCTGCAAGAACCCAAATCTTATCGTAGCTGAAGACTTCTTTTTCTGGATTAAACATCCCAAGAGATATTGCAAACCAAAATGGAGTAAATGTCACTCTCTTAAATGTCGATCAAATTGCAGGCCTTAATACACTTGGTATTTCTCTTGCTCGTCTTGACTATGCAGCAAATGGTGGCTTAAACCCTCCGCACACTCACCCTCGAGCAACAGAAATTCTTGTGGTCATTGAAGGAACTCTTTATGTCGGCTTTGTTACATCAAACCCTAATTGCTTAGTCTCAAAAGTGCTATACCCAGGAGATGTTTTCGTGTTCCCAATTGGTCTGATTCACTTCCAGTTCAATCTTGCAAAGAAGAATGCAGTAGCTTTTGCTGGTTTGAGCAGTCAGAATCCTGGCGTCATTACTATAGCTAATGCAGTGTTTGGACCTAACCCTATTAATCCTGCTATTCTGGCTATTTAGCAATTGGTGTTGTTGGAAGTTATTAGTTGTATTGTAATTGTAAATCTTAAAAATTAGAACTAGGGATAGAATTGGGGAGAAAACGATGAGTTTTGAGGTACTTCAATATCCTCAGCCACGTAGACAAACATGTAGAGCTACTTGGACACCATATCATTAGTGGCATACGCCAAAACGCGAATGGATAGAAATGATACAAGACGCAAACATGGTGGACCAAATTGATACGTTTTAAAGGTGAGGGTAGATTCGTAAAAAACGGTTAAAGATCGGGGTATCTGAGATCGTTTTCTCTTAAATAAATAAGTAATTATAGCTATGTGAGACTTTCCTTCTGCATAGCACGTAAAATCTTTGTCACTGCTTTTGGGGCATTCTTCAGTGGGAACTTGCATGTTTTCCTTGCAACTGGTTTTCTTTCTTTATTCAAATTATTAATTTAGAACAATCTTTATATACGCTTCTTTTGATTATTATTTATTGTGTTTTTCTTATGATGTTGGTCTCCCTTGAATATTAGTCGCTTTCAAGCTTAAAGCTTAAAAGTCATTATTATTTTATCTCTTTCTTGATCCTTCGCATTCTAGTGCATCTTCTTTTCTTTTTTTAGAATGATCTTATAATGCATCTGAATTAACAGAGTTCCTCTCTGATTAATATCAGGAAAGTATTGGGGATGTTGAAAATAGTAAATTTAAATTATTAAGTATTTATTATTGTTATTTTAAGAGTCAATTAATAGTTATAAAGTATGTGAAGAAGACTCTATGGTTATATTAATGGTCTAAGTATATGAAAAGTTATACATTTAGAGTATTAAGTGTTATGAATATGAATAATTAAATTTTTATAAGTGAAGCGTCATGTAAGTGCTATTATAAATAGCTTATAATATTAGTAATTTGGTAGAGTAGATAAGCTATTTCCAGTAAGAGATAAAATGATGTCTTATGTGCTTTGATTATAGAAATATATATTTATAATATATCTTCATCTTTTTTAGAATTTCTTTTTATATTTTGTTTATTGTGTTTATCTCATTCTCCTCTCCAACAAAAGTGGTCCAACAAGACACACACATTTTATATCATTATTATCGTCATCATCATTGTCTCTTGAAAAAGGCTCTATGTTGCATTTTAATTTACTGTATTTATATTTAGAAAATTTTCTAATTGGCATTTTACTTATAAGAACTGAAAACTCTCGAATTCGAATCTTTTTATCTATTATTCATTAATATTAGTGAAATTTTTTTTTTCTCGAAATCAATACTGCTGAAGTTAATTACTTATATGATAAAAATAAGGGTTGATTATTCTAACTCATATTCATTATACCTCTGATATTCTCATTTGATTTTTTTTTTTACAGGTTCTCATTTGATTTAAATATCAAAAAAAGTACTAAAGACATAAGGAATAAACTTATATTAAATATAGCTTCATGAAAAATTCTAATCAACACCAAACATATGAAATATATTTAAAAAAAACTAATCACTAGATACCTCAAAGTGGCAAAAACTCAGAAAGGGCGCTGACCAACATAATTCCCAATGGGGTAATAGTTGCAGCTAATAAATATATAGCCATTGTTGCACTTAACTCTAGCACATCCTACTTGACGTGTGTCGCGCCAGACAATTGAGTATAATGCCCACAAACTTGACCTTCTTGACAAGTATTCGATTTATAATCATAATATTGCTTCTCGTCTGCCCACAATTTTACTGCATCTGAACCACTGAAGTTTTGGTCACCACTTGCTGCTAAGCACTCACCATAGCCATATTGCAGATAATTAGAATGCTCAAATACAAAATTTTTAATTTTTGAGTTTGAATAGTTTTGAGCATAGGCTGCCAATGTTTTATTCCATACAAGTGGCTCAACACCTACCTCTGCCCGAACTGTATTATGTGCTGCAAGATAAGCCTTGGCAGCACCTTTGGCTAGAGAGAAAGGAGCCAGGGTTATTGCCATTAAACATAAGGCTAACATAAATTTATTGAACCCCATCTTCTATCTCTCTGTGCTAAAATAAAAAGATTTGGCTAATTTTTAGCACAGATAAAGAGATAGAGATGAGAAGTTGAGGTTATTTGTACAAAATACATTATGCAATGTAGGATATTTATAGGGAAAAATATAGGAAAACATTAACTGAAAATTCATTGAGAAGACCAAATATAGATAAAAAATAGTGAATTTGTGTTGAAACTTGAAACAATAATATGGACCCTCTCTGGCTTTCCTTTTTCCAAGTTGTCTTTTTTCTTTTTTTTTTCTTAGTTGGAAGGGATTTCAGTTGATCGAATGATCAATGTCTATTTGAAGACTAACCTATGCGATATCACCTTAATTATCAAATGAAAACAAAAATATAATATCTTTGCAATTAGTAAACAACTCATCATTATCAAAGATAATTATGACATAAAAATTTATAAAAACAACAGCAACTAGGCTGTGACTAGAGAAGCTCAAGCTAATGGGCGCAAATATTTATATGCAATTGTCATAGGAATGGCAACAGGACGACTACGGGTATCCAATTTTATCCGACTTTAATGGGATGAATTTAAAAAATATATAATCAAATTTGGTGGTTTCAAATTTAATTTTTAATATTCATAAAAAAATATGGATATTATATTTGCGGATATCGAATCCCTATTTAATAAGTTTTACTCTTATTTTTAATTTTCATTAATCATTTAATTCCATTGATATTTATATATTAAATGAGTTTGTTAATCGATTATCTATTTTATTATTTAAATTTATCTATGTAGACGAGTTTTTAAAGGATAGAGTGTCTATTACACAATTAAATACCATAAAATATTTTATAATATAAATTATAATCAGATTTGAGAGGGTTTAGATAGTGGATAGAGTGTCTATTACTGAATTTCTAAGATTAATAAAGAATTGTCTGAATCCTGCTAAAATTAAAAATCTTTATGTTAAATGTTCAAGTATTTTAAAAGTAATGAGGGGAGACATAGTTGTAGTGATTGTCCAAGGAGGAAGGTTGTGAATTCAGTAGAAGAGGATAATCAGGCGGTGGAGGGTGAAGTATATAGTGGTCCTAATGGGCAGGATGATAGCAAAATATGAGAATAAGGAGTATATACTTGTGCAATGGAGAAATTGATGTTTCAAAATCAAAAGACTATAGAAATAAACCAATTATTTCTTAGTTAGATTCTTCCAATGCGGTTCAATAGATTATAGACCTCTAGAAGCTTCCCATGAAGATTTTTAGAAAATTAAGTGCAATATTAATATCTAAAAATAAGAAAGAAAATACACTAAGTTTTATTCTTTTACACTCTAACAAAAGTAAATAATGTTGCTAACTCCTTAGCAAGGCTATTGTCAATAGAAAGGAGGATTGTGTTGCTTGGATATAGAAGATAAAAACTATCATGAAAACAATCCTTATTTTGGCTCAGTCTTTTACTTTTAAATGTGTTTATCTATGTTGCATACCCTAAAATTTTTTGTCTTTGGATTTTTGTGTAGCTCTGCAGGTTTTTTATTGGTGTTGGAATATGATGTTGTCTTTTTATTTTTTTAGAACTTTTAAATGTTGCTTTGTGGCTCTGGAATATGTTAATATTGTTTCAAGTTCTAGGGTGCTACTTTTCTTTTCGACCATATGTATAAATGGATTACGTTTTGATAAGCTTTGTAATTACCCCTATATCGTATTGTCTGCTTGACTAGCTTGCAAAAAAATGCTGAAAACACAAGCTTATAGTCTTGCGACTTAATTTCTAATGGCCTTCTGCTGTTACCTCCTGCTAGTTAAGCTTTTGCAGGTCGCACTCAATTTACAGGATGACACTTTTGTGGATCGGAGGTATGATGGTGATAATCATCCCAATTTCAGGGCTTTTTTATACAAATTATATGCATTTGTTGTAGTGTCTTATTGTTGTTGCCAAATCATTTTGATAGCTTTTATTGATTCTGCTTTGCGATAGTATTCTCAGTTAGTTCTGGTCATAGGGTTTCAGGTCTGTATTCTCTTACATGGTTTTGTGTTGCTTAGGAATTAAATCTTTTGGGTATTAATGAAAGAGTCTATCGCAACAAAAAATCCCATTTGTCCCATTAAAGATTCATCAATAAAAAAAGTATTTTCATTATGAATAAATAGAACTCGATCAATTGTCATTGAAAATTCTAATCAAGGCAAAATATATAATTTGATATATGTTTAAACAAAACTAACCATTGGACACCTCAAAATGGCAAAAACTCAATAAGGGCGCTGACCAACATAATTCCCAATGGGGTAATAGTTGCAGCTAATAAATATATAGCCATTGTTGCACTTAACTCTAGCACAACCTACTTGACGTGTATCGCGCCAAGTAACTTGAGTATAATGTCCACAAACTTGACCTTCTTGACAAGTATTTCATGCATAATCATAGTATTGTTTCTCGTCTGCCCACAATTTCACTGCATCTGGACCACTAACGTTTTGGTCACCACTTGCTGCTAAGCATTCACCATAACCATATTGAAGATAATTTGAATGGTCAAATACGAAATTATCAATTTTTGAGCTCGAATAGTTCTGAGCGTAGGCTGCTAATGCATCATTCCGCACAAGTGGTTCAACACCTGCCTCTGCCCAAACTGCATTATGTACCGCAAGATAAGTCTTGGCGTCACCTTGGGCTAGAGAGAAAGGAGGTAGGGTTTGTTAAGATATCTACGCAAGCTGCCAACTGATAGGAATTAGTCTTCAACTAATTAGCTAGAATAAAAGGAATGTGAAGAGATATTTTCGATAAGTTATGGGAAGACTTGTTCCAAATGCTGTTAGCTTTTTTCTAGTCATTTTCTAGTCTACTGTTAGCTATTTTTCAGTTTGTACTACTCAGCAATTCTGTTTCTCTTTTGTATAAATACTTGCAAACTCTTTAGTGGAAAGAATGCAGAATTTCAATTAATTTTATATCCTCTCTGTTTTTATATTTTCTAACTTGGTATCAGAGCCTATATGGCCAACGCCAATCCTCCATCAAATTCATCTTTCTTTTCTCTCGGAGGAATGCTTGCTCAACCTTCGTCACTTAAATTAGACAATGATAATTTTTTACTTTGGCAAAATATGATACTGCCAGTTTTGAGAGGATACAAACTTGAAAGCTTTTTAACTGGTGAAACACCTTGTCCAGCTAAGTCCATAGTCTCCACAATCACCACTTCTGCATCTGTTGTTTCAGGTAGTCCAACCATAAAGGAAGAGCCAAATCCAGAGTATGATGTCTGGATTTCAAGAGACCAGCTTCTGTTAGGCTGGCTGTATAACTCAATGTAACCACGAGTTGCAGTTTGTGTGATGGGTTTCACAACCTCCAAGGACCTGTGGAGAGGTATTAAAGAATATTTTGGAATGCAAAACAGATCTCGCATAATTATTCTAACTGGAGAATTGCAAAAGGTTAGAACAGGATCAATGTAAATTGAAGAATATCTCCATTCGGTGAAGTCAATTGCCGATAATTTGGCTTTAGCAGGAAAAACAATTGAAAATTCTGATCTCATCAATCAAGTTCTTGTTAGACTGGATGAAGATTACAATTCAATTGTATTTCAAATCACAGGAAAAGAATCTATTACCTGGGGAGAGCTGCAGTCTACCTTAATGACTTTTAAAAGTCGCTAGAGCAATTAAATGCAACCCGTTTGAGCATGGCAGGAGTGCAAGCGACTCAAGCAACTGCTGCACTTGCAAGTAGAACCACTTCAAATAACAAAAACAATGGTTATTCTTCAGGCAAAGGAAATCCCAGAAATGGAAATGGCAGAGGAAGAGGTCGTGGCGGTAGAACCAATAACTCTAGGCCTATATGTCAAATTTGTGGAAAGCTTGGACACACTGCTGCTTACTGTTGGAGTAGATATGATAAAAAATTTATGGGAAGTACTTCACAACATGTGAAAGGAAAGCAAGAGAGCACTTCACAGGCCTCTGCATTTACAAGCACTCTTGATTTTGAACCCGGTCCTGGTTGGTTTATGGACAGTGGAGCAAGTAACCATTTCACCAATGACTCGAACCGTCTCACCAATGCAGGAGAATATTCTGGTAAGGAAAAATTAATGGTTGGAAATGGCTCAAAACTATTTATTGCCCATACTGGTATTATTCATCTGCCATCTTTGAATAAAAGGATTTTGGAATTAAAAAATGTTTTGCATGTGCCTTCTATCAAGAAAAATTTGCTTAGTGTTTCTCAGCTAACTTTTGATAATAGTGTATTTGTTGAGTTTCACTCTAATTGTTATTTTGTCAAGGACAAGGAAACGGGATAGGTTCTACTTCAAGGGATGCTTAAAGATGGCTTATATCAATTAAATCTTCCGAATCAAGTCACGAAATCAGCATCATCGTTTAACTTCTCCAAATCACTTGCTGCTAAAACTAAGTTACATGTTTTGTTTGAGTCTAGTATTTCGAATTCGAATAATAAACTGTTGCATATGAAATTTGGTCACCCTTCTCATAAAGTCTTGTCTGAAATTTTGAAGTCATGTAATCAGTCCATGGTTTTTAATTTTTTTTTTTATGATGCTTGCCAATATGGAAAATCTCATGCTTTACCCTTTCCTGTCTCTTCATATCATGCAAAATCACCTACTGAATTAATCCACTCAGATTTGTGGGGACCTGCACCCATAACATCTTCTGAAGGTTTCAGGTATTACATGCATTTCCTAGATGACTACAGTAGGTACACCTGGATATATGCTTTAAAAAATAAAAGTGAAGCAATAGAAATGTTTGTTAAATTTAAAAGATTGGTAGAAAACAGGTTTGATAAGAAAATTAAAATTGTCCAATCTGATTGGGGAGGTGAGTATAGAAGTTTTACAAAAGTTTTAGAATAATGTGGAATAGAATTCAGACACCCATGTCCTCACACATCTTCTCAAAATGGTAGAGCAGAGAGGAAACATAGGCATATCGTCGAATCGGACTCACCTTACTAGCTCAAGCCAAGATGCCTCTTAAATATTGGTGGTATACTTTTCAAACTGCAGTTTATCTTATAAATAGGATGCCCACACCTGTTCTCAAACTTCAGTCTCCAATTCAAATTTTATTTTCTCAAAAACTGAACTACAATTTTCTCAAAGTGTTTGGTTGTGCATGTTTTCCTTGCCTTAGGCCATATCAAAGAAACAAATTTCAGTTTCATTCCATTAAAAGTGTATTCTTAAGATATAGTCAAAGTCACAAAGGATATCTTTGTTTAAGTCCCATTTGAAGAGTCTATATTTCACGAAATGTTATTTTAATGAAAATGACTTTCCTTTTGAAAATTCAAATTTTCTCACAAATCAGACTTCCAAAGATGTCATTGTAACCTGTTCTCTTCAGTCTAGTTGGTATTTTCCGTTCTTAGAGTCTACAGGTGAAGGTTTAATTGGTATAAATCATCTCCAAGCATCTCTTGATGAAGGACCTGCACCAACTCAGTCTGAAAACTTACAACATCAAAGTGAAAACTCTTCAAATCAGCCAAGTGAGATGAAGATCTCTTGTACAGCTGATACACAAGCTGCTTCGCACCAAACAGATCAAAATGCTTCGCCAGAGTCTGTTACTGCTTCAAATCTGAATGATGAGCAAACTGATTCTCAAGTTTCAGTTTCTGCACTGAAAAGAAGAGCAAAACAGTATGCAGAGACTCATAGCAAGATCACACGAGGAAAAGCTGGAATTTTCAAACCGAAGTCCTTTATCCATACTACAACCAAATCTTTTGTCTCTAAGCCAACTTCAATCAAAGAAGCTCTTCAAGATGCTAATTGGATAGCAGCTATGCATGAAGAGTTAACTGCTCTTGTCAAGAATCAGACATGAAAATTGGTTCCTTTTTCTCCAAACATGAATGTTGTGAGCAACAGATGGGTCTTTCGTCTCAAACACAATGCTGATGGTTCTCTACAAAGATATAAGGCACGTCTTATTGCAAAAGGATATCTTCAAACACCAGGGATAGACTACACTGAGACTTTCAGTCCTGTCGTAAAAGCTTCCACAATTCGAATCATTCTCACTATTGTTGTTTCAAAAAATTGAAATATTAAGCAACTTGATATCAACAACGCTTTCTTGAATGGCAAACTTTTCTGAATGTGTTTATATGAGTCAGCCTGAAGGATTCATTAACCCGAAAAAGCCTCATCATGTTTGTAAACTTGACAAGGCACTTTATGGTTTGAAACAAGCACCTCGGGCTTGGTATGATCGCTTAAAACACACTCTTTGCAGTTGGAATTTCATGCAATCTCAGTGTGATTCTTCTCTTTTCTTTCATCACACCAACAAACACATAATTTTTGCTCTTGTTTATGTTGACGATATCATCATTACAAGTAATGATATATCTCTGATGCAAAACTTCATCCAGCAGCTGAATCAAAAGTTTTCTCTTAAAGATCTTGGTGATATTCATCATTTTCTTGGTATTGAGGTGCGTCGAGATCATTCTAGTTTGTTTCTTTCTCAAACTCAGTACATTACAGATCTGTTGTCCAAGTTTGATATGGCAAAGTACAAGTCTTGTCCCACACCTATGAGCATAGGCAAACTCATCAGTGCAAATGATAACAGTCCTTTAGCTAATCCTACAATGTATAATAGTGCTATTGGTGCCCTTCAGTATCTTACTCACACAAGGCTAGACATTGCCTTTGTTGTCAATAGATTTAAGTCAATTTTTATCAGCTCCTACTGATGCACATTGGAAACTCTTAAAACGTGTGTTCAGGTATCTTCACGGCTCTCTTCATCTTGGGTTGCATATCCAATGCAATGAACGAGTCAATCTAATGGGTTTTTCAAATGCGGATTGAGCATAGTGTCCTGATGATCGACGCTCTGCTGCTGGTTATTGTGTGTTCCTTGGTGAAATGATGGTTTCATGGTCTTCAAGAAAGCAAAGTGTTGTTGCTCATTCAAGTACAAAGGCTGAATATCGTGCTCTTGCACATGTAGCTGCTGAAATTACATGGATACAGTCATTGTTCAAAGAAATTGGCATCCCTGAAATTGGTGTTCCAGTTACTTGGTGTGATAATATGAGTGCCAATGCTCTTACTTCTAATCCTGTTTTTCATGCCAAGATGAAACATATAGAGATCGATGTTCACTTTATTCGTAATAAGGTCCTTAATCGTGAACTTGATGTTCGGTTCATTCCCTCCTATGATCAGGTGGCTGATTTATTCACTAAGCCTTGCACATTCTCGGTTTCTCTTTCTGCGTGACAAACTCGGTCTCCGTATGGTACCCTCGAGTTTGAGGGAGGATGTTAAAATATGTGTGCAAGCTGCCAACTGATAGGAATTAGTCTTCAACTAATTAGCTAGAATAAAGGGATGTGAAGAGATATTTTCGATTAGTTATGGGAAGACTTGTTTCAAATGCTATTAGCTTTTTTCTAGTCATTTTCTAGTCTACTGTTAGCTATTTTTCAGTTTGCACTACTCAGCAATTCTGTTTCTCTCTTGTATAAATACTTGCGGAACTCTTTAGTAGAAAGAATGCAGAATTTCAATTAATTTTATATCCTTTATGTTTTTATATTTTCTAACTGGGTTAGTGCCAATAAACATATAGGTAATATATATTTGTTGAACCCCATTTTCTATCTCTCTGCACTAGAAAAGAGATTTAGGGAATTTTTAGAACAGATAAGGAGATAGAGAATAAGAAAATGAGTTTCTTAATTAGTAGAAAATATGTTATGCACTATAGGGTATTTATAGTTGAGAAAAATAGGAAAACATATCTCAAAAATTCGTTGAGAAGACAAATATAGGGGGAAAAAAAAAAAGAACTGATGGGTTTGTGTTGAAACTATAATATGGAGCCTCTCTCCCTTTCTTTTTTCCAGGTTGGTTTTTCTTTTCCTCTTTCTTATTTGGAAATGATTTCAACTGATACTGAATTAATCTATGACTATTTGAAGGATTAACCCCATAAAATTAGGATGTGCTAGCACCTTAATAAGCAATTAAAGAAGAAGTATTATATGCTTATCATTACTAGACAACTCACAATTTAATTATCCAAGAAAAAGAAAAGTTCAACTAGGCTATATCTGAACTAGAGAAGCTCGAGTCCATGGGCAAAAGCACTGATAGGAAATGCATAATTTAGCTTCATTCAATAGAGACACAATTGTAAAGTAATTTTATCCTTCTTTTACATAATGATCAATATTTAATATAACCTTTTAATTCTCCAACATTTTCTTGACTAACAACAAAAATATACAATGAAAACAAACGAGAAAAATTTAATTCAGAAAGGACGCTGACCCTCAATATTCCCAACAGGATGATAATTACAAGTTACAAACCACCATCCGTTCTTGCACTTAGCCCTACCACATCCAAGATGAACTGAGTTTCGCCAAACAACTTGAGTATAGTGCAAGCACTCATCTTCCCCACCTTTGCAAGAATTTGATCCGTAATCATAGTTAGGCTTCTCACTCACCCACATGTTCACTGCATCAACCCCGTTCAAGTTACCATAACCTTCTGCAATGTTTTCACCATAGGGTCCATATGAATGCTCAAATTCACAGCTTTCGATTCTTGAATTTGCGTAAGTTTGAGCATAGGCTGCTACTGTTTTGTTCCAAGTAATTGGGCCGACTCCTATCTCTGCACGAACTGTGTTATGTGCATTTACGTAGTCTTGGGGAGAATTTTGGGCTAGAGAGATGTGAACTAGGACTGTTCCCACCATAACTGTGGCTGCAAAGAAGTCGTTCAAATACATTTTTATGAAAATCTCTATGCAGGGCATGGAAATGGAGAGGTTTAAGATTCTTGATTAAGATGGAGAACAAAAACCTTGGGTATTTATAGAAGAAGATGACTAAATAGCATAGTCTGATGGCTAGTTTTGTCGTCTTTACATCTTTCTTTATTTGCACGTTAAAGACTTAGTTTAACTGCCTTGTGAAGAGCTTTTCTAAATTGTAGAAAAAGGAACAAATCTTTAAAGAATAAAATAATTGCATATTTTGTTTTGAGCCCTTAGTCACTTTATAAAGTAATATTAAGTATCAATTATTATTTTAATATAATATTTAAATTAATCAAGCAATTAGAATATCAAATACGTCATTATGTGGATTAGAAATAGAGTTGGATATAATCATATTTTAATTGTAAATACGTGAATTTATTTTATATTAAATTATAATATTAAATGTGCATATTTATTGGCAAGAATTTGGATAAATAGAATTCATATATCTAAAACTTAGAAGGGACAAAGAAAATCTTAATTTCTCGACCAGTTCTTCTATTTTATGGAACATTTTTCTTGGCTTGTAGCAATGCTTGACATTGTATAAGGATGAGAAAATATAATGAAGAAGATGCTTTTATTTGGCATTATCTGAATTCTATAGATTCACAAGACGAATAGATTCTTAGAAATCATGGTAATTGGGTTATTTGCCACTTGTCAAGTTTACTGTTATCGGTTTAATATTCTTCTACAAATCATAGTACAGTTAGGTTATTTGTCAGGTTTTAAGCCATTAATTAAGGAAGTATCAACAGAAATTGAATTTCTTGTTCAACTTGGAATGAGCGGTGATTATAGATTAGGTTATTACTCTTTGTACCTGTTATCAGAAAAGAAAAAGATAAATAGAGTAAAAGGATTAAAATAAACCCAAGTCACTGTCATATCATATAATATAAGGTTAGAATAAATAACCTGCCAACACAAGGAAGACAGTCAATTATCAGACACATAATACTAATGGGACCATGCAAATTATGATGTTTCACAACAGACTTAATTATGTGGTAGGGAAACCTTGTCATGCTTATGTCAGTTATGGTAACTCTTTCATCTCATGCATAAGAAAGTACTCCAAATGTAAATTAAGATATGACTGTGAAACTCGTTTAACGCAGAGGCAGGCCAAGATTTGAATTTAAAATCTTTATTTAAATATTTTAATTATTTTAAATAAATTTTAATATTATATTTTTACAGCAGTGAAAAAGAAATGACTGTATAGTTGTCTAAATTCAATGTTTTGACAGTTTATGGTCATAGCTTGAAATGTACATGATCTTGTTCTTACGAAGAGAGATGACTTTGTGAGGCCGTGTTTGTTTCTATTTTAAAATATGATGATCGGTGGAAATTAAAGATTGCAGCTGGTAAGTATTGTATTCCTAATCAAACCCGGAATTATCGCAGGAACTTTTGGAATACAAATTGGCCACTTAATTAGCATAAGAAAAGACCATATATAAATCTATTGTCTTTCAGAGAAAAGAAAAAGAAATGCCCTTTGAACAACTTCATTTTAATATTAAAAAATACAACTATTTTGTTCTATACTAATAACAATTGTAAAACCCTTGAAACATTAAAGAATTGAATGAAGTGTTTTGATTAACTTTCATCTAAAATTCTATTTACCACAACATCTGCCTTATAATCTTTGTCTTAAAGGTTAGCGACAATTTGTAATTTGGGTTCTTAAAACACTGCAAACAATCCTAAAATATTTAAATTATATTAGATTAAGCGTTTTTTTCATCAACAAATTTTATATATATATATAGATTTTTTAATAAAGAAATATATTTCTAATTTTTAAATTAAAAAATACCTATAATCAAAATAATAACAATAATTAGTTCGTATTAAAAATATATAAATATTAAAAGAAAATTTATATCATCACTATATTAATGTATTGACAGATATATGTCAAATGATGATATACATATATCTACCCTAACCATTAAAAATTGATCAATAAGGGCTTTGACCTTGAACATTCCCTATGGGATAATAGTTGCAGCTGATAAATGTATGCCCATTTTTGCACTTAACTCTAGCACAACCCACTTGACTTGTGTCATGCCAAACGATTTGAGTGTAATGCCCACATTCATCACCTTTACAAGAATTTGATTTACGATCATAAAATTTCTTCTCATCTGCCCATATTTTCACTGCATCTTTGGCATTGAAGTTGGGTTGAGGACTTGCTGCCAAACATTCACCATAACCAAATTGAAGATAATTTGAATGCTCATACACAAAATTATTAATTTTTGTTTTTGCATAACCCTTGGCATAGTCTGCCAATGTCTTGTTCCATACAAGTGGGTCAACGCCTACCTCTGCTCGAACTGCATTATGTGCATCAAGGTAGTCTCCGCGGGAGTTTCGAGCTAGACATGTTGGAGATAGGGCTGATGCCACCAAACATAGAGCTATTACCAAATTGGTGAAACCCATTTTCTATTTCTCTTCAAAGGAACACCTGAGGTTCTTATATGGTTTAATTTGACGTATTTGTAGGTAGAGAGACTTTAGGGGACAAAAACGAAAAAAAAAAAATAGAACTTATCCTTAAAATTCGTTCACAACTACAAATTTAGACACAACAAACTGATGGATGTTAATACTAGATGTTAATGTTTGGATACAAATAAGTTTCTTTGTCTAAGAAATAAAGGGCCCCAGGTAATTTATAATTTATGTCATGAATAAAATCAATAAATTTTACTCCAATAACTTAATCATAGTACTTTTCTTTGAGTTGCTTGATAAATATAACTAACTGGTACGAGTTTGTTTTTATGCCATAAAAAGTAAACCATTTAATAAGATTTTATTAGTGATTGTTATTAATATGTTAAATGACTATTGAGAGTATAAATTTTTTAAATATATTTTATTTTATTTTATTTTATTTTATTATATTCAATAATATAAATTAATAAAAATAATTTATAATAACTAAAATATTATAGTTACTTTTTTTACTCAATTATATTTTTATTAAAATATTTATAAAAATTAATTTAAAAGTAGAAATTCAAATTTAAATTCTACTAATAAAAATTTTTAATTTTAAATATCGTAATTATAAATATTATAATTTTTTAACTATTAAAAACTTTACAATAATAATTATTTATAAAATATAAAAATTATATAATAAAAATAATAGAATCCAAATAAATAAATAAATCAAATCAGTTATCAGGTAATAAAAAAAATTTAAAATAGAACTGATATAATTAGCAATTGATTAAAATTGAACTAGTTATCGATTCAAACTTTTTAATATAGTTGTGCCGTAAGAGATAGCTATAGGCGAATATACCAAATAGAATTTTAAAATAATATTAGAAATCTTTTTATCTAGACTTGATGTATGTCCTCACCTATACACTAAATCGATAAATTTACATATTAAATAATGGGGTATGTGTCAATCATCCAATACCAAAATATAAATCACTCATACATACGTGTCACTCTCATATTAGTTATGGTGTATACACCAGGCCTAGGTAAGAATCTCCTGTATTATTATTATTATTATTATTATTATTATTATTATTATTATTATTATTATTATTCAGAATGTACAAAATTTATTTTGTTTTATTCTCAACTACAGTTGCTATTTCAAACTATTGGAATTACTCTCTTACTACAAAAATTACAAACTTCCTTCAAAGTTGCGTATATTTAGCAAGTCTTTTCCTACAGCTTCCTTGCAGCTAAGAGCTTAGTTTGCATATATGGCTCCAACCTCAGTGCAATTATCTAACTCAACCCTTAACAACAGGTACCGTATCATAGTCTACTGGCTTTTGGATTTTGGGATTTCTATGAGTTTCGGATCATCAGGTTTTTTTTCTTTTCAATTTTTTAGTTTATCAAAGTTGATCATTGTCCTCTTGTTTTGCTGTGCAGTGACCCTGATGAAGAGTATGTCAAGGTGAACTAGGATGAGATTGGTTTTTGCATGACTGCAACGGATTTCATGTTCATTATGAAATGTCCTGTTGGACAAGTTTTCACAGGGCAATCTCCTTCCTTATGCAAACATGGAGATATGTCCAGCTGCTGGAGTTCTAAACTATGGACAGGTAACTGATCACTAATTTATCATTCTATTCTTCTGTGATTATGCGACCCTTTGTGGTACTATAGCAATTAACAAAGTGACAGGTTGTACATAGAACTGAAGATTAGTGACAAAACGACCATTAATGCAATTTATTCGAACATTATGTTATTGATTGATCAGTTTATACTTCTTGTCATGAATTAAATAAATGTCAGTGATATACTTTTTACAGGGCTTATTGAAGGCTTGAAAGCGTGCAGAAGGGAAGGTGGTAGAATCATGCTCTTTCGGCCAGAAGAGAATGCTCTAAGCTTGCAAATGGGAGCAGAGAGATTGTGCATGGCAGCACCATCCGTCCAGCAATTTGTTTATGCTGTAAAACAAATTGCCCTAGTCAACAGGCGATAGGTACTATACTAACTTTCCCATTCAGGACCTGCTCAACAGAAGAGGAGCTTTAGGCAAGGAACATGACCTCAAAAGAGAAGACGCGAAATTTTGTTTTTTTGTAAAGCAAAGAACTTTAGGGCCCGACCATGGTTATAACTATATACGTTTTAATGGACAAGTGCCTAATTCACATTTGCAGAAAATCAAAATTCAGATTCATACATCTCCATTAGACTTTATTTAAAAACTTTAACACCGAGAAAGCAAATAAAACATTAATAAACGACTTATATTCTGAGGTGAATAAAGAAGGTGATGGTGAGATGGCAACAGGGACCTCCCCATGGAAAAGGAACACTTTATCTTAGACCTCTACTATTTGGAAGTGGATCTGTTTTGGCCATTGGACCGGCACCTGAAACCACATTCGTTGTGTATGCTTCTCCAATTGGAACCTTTTACGAAGTGAAGGTAAACATATATTTGGTTGTCTTAGGAGTTCTATAACCATGTCAAATTCCCTTCAGTGCAGTAAAATAATCATGAATGTTATTCATGTTTTACGGGGCCGACAGTGTATGAACTTGTATATTGAGAAAAGGGTTTTCCGCCCATCGCCTGGAGGAACTGGCGGCATCAACAGTATTACAAATTATGGACCAGTAAGAACCTTGTACACCTCTAAAGATCTAAAACACTACCAATTTAAACCAGAAATCTTGTTAAGAGTGTCCGAGCTTGATGTGCATTACATGTATATTGTAGGTTTTTGAAGCAGTAAAGCAAGCTAAGGCTGAAGGGTTTGATGATCTTCTCTTCTTAGATGCCGCAACTGGAAAAGGTTTCTACATGCAATATTTTCATATTGAAGGTATTACAATTTAAATTTCTAAATAAATTTTTAGTTTACTATGAATTCTTTTCTTACATATTTCAACCTTATTTTATTTTTTTTCAAGTATCCAAAACTAATTAATTAAATTAAATTATCCTGAACTAATGATCTAATTTATATGTATATCTATTTGTTGTAGGAATATATCATTTCAACACCAATATTACAAGGAACTATTCTACCAGGAATCACTAGAAAAAGCATGATGGATATTGCTCGAGATTTTGGTTATCAGGTAATTAGATTAACTATATGCCAATCTTCTTTAAACTTCACTCTCAAGGAATTAATGTTAGCATGGAAAAGAAATACATGGAAATTAATTAACTGCTGTGGAGAAAAATATGATTTACTGAAGCAATAGTTCTGGTAATTTTGATCAGGTCCAAGAACGCCTTATACCGGTTGAAGATGTTCTTGATGCAGATGAGGTATTTTGCACGGGAACAGCAATGATTGTCACTCCTGTTGGTAGTATCACCTATCATGACAAGAGGTAAACAACAATATTATATAGTATTTTGCACGTTGGTTTTATCTATTTATTTATTTTGTGAGGTGATTTTGTGTAAAAGGTATAAACGGCACTATAATTATATTTCATGTATATATTTAGTACCATAATTTATAAATTCAAATTAATAATATATTTCCTCCCTATTAATGAATTAATTGATAATTTTTAGTTGTTTTATACTAATGCAACAGCCGAATTTATCACCAGATAACATCTCACCAGAAATTGATATATTAGATAAAATGACATGTTATCTGATGAGAAATTCGTCTGCCATATCAGTACAAAACAATCAAAAAGTGCATAAAATAATCGAGAAATATACATGTACTGTCACGTCATTTATTAATTTTGATTTATAAATTGCGGTACCAAATAGATATATTAGACATAATTATAGTACCATTTATACATTTTACTCTAATTTAGACTAATAATGATGTGTTCTTATTGCAGGGTTGAATATAAGACAGGACAAGAATCTGTCTCTCATAAACTAAGAACAAAATTAACAGGAATACAAACAGGTCTTACTGGGGACAAGAAAGAATGGACTGTTCTAATTGATTGAGCTTCTAATCTCTAATCTGTAGCTTAGCATCATTTGAATAAGTCCATTTCTACAACGGAAGAGATTTTGCGTCCAACCTTTAATGCCTTAATCACAAACCACTTTTTCTTTTCTCTATAAGATATTCACATGTGCAGAAAGAAATTTCAAGATACTCAAGAGAATGTGAAACACAGTGTATAAAGATTGAATATTTTATGGGCTGATTCTATATTCCACCGTTAAAGGGCCAAAGGGCATCAAAACAAAGGTCTCAGGCTAAAAAGAAGAATGTAGAAGTATGATAGTATTATTATCCCTCTTTATTTTGGCAGATAACATATTGTATTTGCAGTTCAAGAAGTTCATTGTCCCTGCTGAATTGTGAGGGGGAATCTCATTCTCCATCGTAATATTTGTAAGTAATAATTATTTAAATTGAATTATTTAAATTCATAGAAATAACTAAGTAATAATTATATTAATATGTATAAAAATATAAATTTTTAAAAATAGCTGCTAAAATCACATATATTTGAACCTATCATTCTACTTATCTCAAATAATCTCCAAACCCAAATAGAACACCAAAATAAGCTACAATTATAAATTTAAAAAACTGATATTACAGTTTACAATAAATATTAAAATTTAGAAAATGTTTTGAACAAATTGAACTAAATCTAACAGAATAGAGAATTAAAAAAATTATTAGTTATTTATCCGTGTACACAACTGTTATTATTATTTTATTTCTATAATTTAAGTTATTATTTAATTAAAAAACTAATTTATTATTAATATATTATTTCTTAAATTTAGAATCAGTTTTTAAATGTGAATGTAATTTATTAATTAATAAATTAATAAAAAAAACTATAAAATTACATATAAAGTTGAATCTCATGTGTCAAAATAGAAATCTTATGTATCAAAATTTAAGTACACATATCAAAAATATTTTAAGTCTCAAAAATTAATATAATATATATAGATTACAAATTACATGAGAATTTTATTTTTTTTGAAACAATTGCATGGGAATTACTATATATTAAAAAATAAGGGACGAAATAGTCCAATATGGTAAACCTCCTTGGAGAAATAGTAATAACCCCTTCATAATTTATTTTAGCGAATAAAAGGACATGTTTTTATTTTCATTTTAATTTAACCGAAAAATTAGCAGCAAAAATTAATATATTATAAATTATACAAAGAGTTCAATATAATATTAAAAAATAAGAATTAACTTAGGAAAATAATAATTATTAAACTTAAAGTTAAAGATGCTAAATTATTAAACATATTGTATTTCCTCTTGTCAATTGCTATTTCAACTTTTTATTTTTAAATAAATCTGTTTAGGTTTGCTTATTATTATGAAGCTTTTCGTGTATCTAAATTGACATCTTTCAATTTGATTCCTTCCTGACTCTTATTTTATACAGTCCAATTGATCTCTTAACTTTTCATACTATAAAATAGATTTTATTCTTTGATAAAAATACCTGTTAACTAACTTTGTATATCTTGGAGACTAATGGATGACCAACAACTATTTTATTAAATTAATATAAATGAAAGATAATAAGGCAATTCTGGTATAAGAATAATAATAAATAAAAAACACCCGCAATCTAATTTCAATAAATAAAATAAATAATTATAAAAATAACAAAAAAGCATACACTCTTAATCCAGTTTATTCTAAAATTTTATTTAATTTTAATTTATTTTATTATTTAGCAACTCTTTTAGTCACTTAATAATCTTCAAAAGTAAAAGTAATAATTAATATAATTCAAGTGAGTTAATTTTAAATAGTTTATATTAATCTAGAAAATCTTTTAACCTATTTTAGTAATTATCTAACTAAAAATGTCAAAATAAAATATACTAAAGAGAGAAAAAAAAAAAGCTAAAACCAAATAAAGAAAAGGAAGGAAAGGTTGGCCAACTCTTTTAGTCATTGTTAGGTACATATCCAAATTTTCAATCTTCTACAATATTTAGATCAATAAAGAATGCCAAGTACATGTATCTCTTTTGCTTTTAATTGCTAGTTCCAGTAACTTTTTTCTTCTATTTATAGAAGTATTGATAATTATTATATATAAAAAATTATTATTTAGATGTAATTAAAAATAATTCAAAATTAATTTTAAGTGATAAATACTAATAGTATCAAATATTGATTTAAAAAATTAATTTGATAAATGTTTTAAATTTATTTTAAAATAAATATATAATTATCTCAAAAAATTTAGTTTTGAACCCAATTAAATACTTTTTGCTTATTAAAAAGATTTGATTAAATATTAAACTTTAACTGAGTCAATTAAAACTAAATTAACCTCAGCAACTCTCTAAATTAAAACTACAAACTAAGAAAATATCGAACAATTTAGTCAGTTAATCATCGATTGGTAAAAAAAGTATGTAGTTGTTAGCTTTCTTTATTGAACATAAATAATATTTTTTTTTGCAGTTTAAGAATTCTTCTATGCACGAGGGAATCACATTCCTTCCAGTGATTATTATTATTTTTGTTATTCGTTCTGAGTTTAATAGAATTTAAAATCATAATTTAAAATATTAGAAATGATTAAATAATAAAATAGCTATATAGTGGAGTGCAGACTATCGAATTATAAAATAAACCGAATTATAAAACAGAAGAGCCAGTTAATGCTGTTAAAGAATATAAACATTTAATAGAGAAAAAAATATAAATACAAATTTTTTATTATTTAAAGATTTTTTTATTTTACTTCTTAATTGTAGTTTCTTTTTGTTTTTTTTTTTTCACCGATTAAATAATATTTTTTAATGAATGGGAGATTAGATTTTTATATAAAAGGACTACAAATTTATGTTATTATTATGATGATTACCTTTTTCTTTAATGGATTCTTCATAAGCATTTATGTTCAGAATAATATATTGTATGTGATGTATACAATTTTCATTGTAATTAGCAGATGTCCTTATTTGTTCAATTTCAAGTTTTCAACTGAAAATTCAAAATCAAATTTCAGAATTTTAAATCTCCTTTTGTTGGAGATTTCTTTCTTATTTTTTGTTCTTTATTTGGAAATAAACTCAAACTATACAAATGATAATTGCAATAAATTAAGATTTCAAATCCGAAATAATCAAATTTTGATTTCCTGGACGAATAATAAATGAATGGCCTAATCATATACGAGGGTACTCCCTTGGACTGCATGAAGAAATGAATTGATTAAAATGCATATGAAATTGAAATATACACCATATATTTGGGAAATTTGAGCCTTGTATGATTTTCTTGGTTTAAATAATAATAAAAATATTTATAAAAAAAACCCTAATCAAACACAAAATAAAATTAGTAAAATATATAAATTTTATCCGTCCGCATGTTACTTTAATTATAAATATTTTTAATTTAACAATTAAAATTATATTAATATAAATTCTAATAAGAGATCTTTAACATTTTATAAGTTTATTTTTAAAATTTAGTAAGATTTAAAAACGAATTAATTAAAATGATTTTTCTTACTATTAAATTAAGATACTAATTAAAATTATATAATTATGAATATTTAACTAATAGTAATTAAATATATAATAATTGACTATAATTTGTCTTCTTAATCTCATATATTTTTTTGTGTATCTCGTGATCTCATAGTCATCACCTTCCAATTTTGAGATTATCTTTTTATTTCGTGAAACATGAATTATTTATTGACTAAATGAACAATTAGAACCATAGAAACCTTTCATACAATAAGGTTTGCATAAAGAAAAGTACCTTTAAAAAAATGAAATGATTTTGTTATATGCAAAGTTGAATCGGTCCTCTTCTTTTCTTAGAAATAGTTGATAAGGAAATTTACTTATAAAAGGTTTTGAAGTTTATATTTTCAATAAAATTTCTAGAATTTTATGAAACTTTCTAGATTTAATAATAAAAAAATTATATATATTATATATAGTTGATTCTTTTATCATTAATATACTTAGTGAACTACAAATTGTTTAATATTTGAAATATTAATTTATTAATGTTTATAAAAATTAAAAATAAAAAAATAATATAAAGCTAATGTATTCAAAGAAAACCATTTTTTAAGTCAAATACTTTTTTTATTAAAATCATTCTAAAACATAATTTCATGTAACTGTACTTGTTTTATTAAAATCAGCTTTCTTTATATTTAATAATTCCTAAAATTATACATAATCATGAGAAAACAATAAACACTAAAAAAATAATATAGATATATAATATCTTTTTAGAAAGAAATTTCAATAATTAGTAATTATTATGTTTTTATAGAAAGACCATATTTTATAAAATAAAAATTTTACAACCGAAAAATCAATCTCCGGCACTAAATATCTCTCAACCTCGTTAAAGTCCGGTGATTATAAGGAATTATTTTTTAAAAAATTATTAAATAATGAAATTATATATTTAAAAGGAAATTGATTTGCCCGAGGTAGAAAGTTTTGTTCAATATAGTAAGTTCCACGTGAGATACCCAAAAACCTTGAATAATATAAGCATGGCCACAGCAGTTAGGGCACTAATGTAAAAGAGAGGCAGCTGCTGTTTGGTTTCTTTTGCAAGCTGCAGCCTCTTTGTGAAAACACAAACACTCTTCTCATTACACCAACAGGTTACTACTCTCATTCTTGGTTTCTGATTCCATTGATCTTGTGTTAGTAATATTTACAAATTCCTTTCTGTTCTTGTTTTCATATGTACCATGTCATTGTATTAAAGAAAAACAAGTTCTACAATTTCTAGTGACACTTTCATATCTTCTTCATCCTTTAATTTCTTCTCTTTTTCTTTCTCAGGATACCAAAATGTATAGAAAAAGGTTAGTTATCTTTATATGCCATATAGACATATATATATAAATTTATTTTTTCATGTAAATTAAAATATTAAAATAGCTGGAGTAGCCGTCTCTTCGCATCACTTTGAAATGAAATTCAAAAACCGAGACCTTCTAGTATAATTTACTTTATAAATGTTTGTTTGGTTTATTGTTTTATCAGGTATAACAAAGGGTGAAGACAAATTTAATTAGAAGCACTTGAGGGGCAGTAGAAAGGCTTAAATAGATAAAACAAGATTATATATTTCTTTTAGTTTGCCAATTTTGTTTTCCTTGGTAATTTACACTGTGATCGTTTTCTTTTTTGGGTTTGATAAAAGCAGCAATGGTGGAGAAAATGGCAACTTAATCAACTGGGATAAACTTGGATTCAGTATAATTCCAACCGATTACATGTACATAATGAGTTGCTCTGATGACGAGAAATTTGCATTTGGACAAGGAAACCTCACTCCCTATGGAAATATTGAGCTGAGCCCTTCCTCAGGAATTCTAAATTATGGGCAAGTGAGTCCTATGTAATTGCACTATTTCACACATTCAAATCCAAAACTCAGGCATTATAATTAAATGCATTTGAGATTTAATCACGGTCTGTCTATTTGTAGCGAACTATATTAAATTCTACATTTGTTTTTTTTCTAATTTCACATCATTTAAATTATATGCTTGAATTACGATGGCAACAGATTTACTCAAATTCAAACTGAGATTTGAATAAGTCTAATTTTGGTTTAGTTTTAGAACACTGGATTGAACTTGTTATGCTAACACAAACTGTTGTGTGTAATAGGGATTATTTGAGGGGCTAAAGGCATATAGAGGAGAAGACAACCATATTCGCCTGTTCAGGCCGGAGGAGAATGCTCTGAGGATGCAAATGGGTGCAGAAAGGATGTGTATGCCATGTCCAACTGTTGAGCAATTTGCTGATGCTGTGAAACAAATTGCCTTGGCCAACAAGAGATGGGTATTGCTTTTTTCATTTCCCTGTACCATATCTTCCAGAGTTTCCACGCACATATACATGTGTTCTGCAAGTGTAGATACACACCCCTACATGTCCTGGAATTCTGATTTTGTTTCCTGAATTGGGTTCAGATACCTCCTGTAGGAAAAGGGTCACTTTATATTAGGCCTCTGCTCATGGGAACTGGACCAATTCTTGGTGTAGGGCCAGCACCGGAGTATACATTTCTGCTCTATGCTTCTCCTGTAGGAAATTACAGCAAGGTTGGTTTATTTCGTTCACTTCCATTCATTTGAGGTTGTACAAATAGTTCTCGTTATGAAAGCCTAATAAGTGACTTTCGCCAACGTTTTGTTCCTACCTGAAGGGAAGTAAATGCATCTGATGATGTCTATTTTCATCATTTAACAGGGTCCCTTGCATTTCCTTGTAGAAGAAAATGTACACAGAGCCATTCCAGGTGGAACTGGCGGCATCAAAGCGATCACCAATTACTCACCAGTAAGCATGTTTTAACTTCCCCTGTGTTACATTATTGACGGCTTTGTTCCTGATTTTTTTAGTACTTTTTCTTTCGGGTTACTATAGGTTTACAAAGCAAGTACCCAAGCAAAGGCAAAAGGCTTCTCTGATGTGTTATTCCTCGACGCAGAGGGTGGCAAAAATATTGAGGAGGGTACTGCATGTAATATATTCGTTGTGAAGGTACAGAATAACTCAATTTAAACCTAACTTTGAAATCAGACTTTTGAACCTGAAGGCTATTAGATTATCTTGTATCCCTTTTCTCCATGTTAGTTTAGGTCTATATCTTTCTTGCTTCGCTTAACCAACTTTAAAATGGTTGATCTTTCTAATCAGAATACAAGTAAATTTGGGACCTAGATTTAACTTCTCAGTGAAACTCCAAAATAAAAGGATAGTGCCTTCTCCAGACGAAATAAGACTAAGAAAATATTGCCTTTCAAGTTAGATTCAACAACTAAAAAATTGGACTAGGAAAGCTTTTCCAGAACTATAAAGGTTCTTAGTTCTCTTACTTCAATAATTACCCTGTTTCTCGTTTGCAGGGAAATATGATCGCTACACCAGCAGTAACTGGAACTATTCTCCCTGGAGTCACCCGGAGAAGCATTATTGAAATCGCTCTTGATTTTGGGTACCAAGTAATTATCTAATCAATTCACTAGCAACTTTATTTGTTAACTTCAATTTTTACATAGTAAACACGTTGGCGGTTGCAAGTAATCAACAAGCTCTTTATCAGATTGAGGAACGTCTTGTTCCACTAGAGGAGTTAATTGATGCCGATGAAGCTTTCTGCACAGGAACTGCCATGGTTGTTAAGCCTGTTAGTAGCATAACCTATCGTGGAAAGAGGTACATTCCATTGCCATTTTATACCACCACTGTAAGGCAACAGTATATTCCCTTCATTGTGGCTTTGGGATTGCACTGACTGGTAATTCAATGCAGGGTTGAGTATAAAATAGGAGAAGGAACTGTGTCTCAGAAATTGCATGCTACACTAACAGGAATTCAAACTGGTCGTACCGAGGACAAGAAGGGATGGACTGTGATGATTGATTGAGCTTCTCCCTCCTTATTCAACTGTGTTTCATCATTTATGTGGGTTATCAATAGGCAAGGTCTCTCCAGTTCACATGTTTTATTTCACTAGTACAAAATTCTGTAAGAAAGCCATATTGATAAATAACGGGGACAGAAGAGGAAGGAAAGATCATCAAGACTGCAGTACAAAATTATAATAAATAAAATTTCAGTATCTCATATTCTTCACTCGGAATTTTTTAGCTTCATCATTTTCATCATTATGGTGCTTAAACACACACAACAATTGCGCGCTTAGTAAATCATATCATAGATCGACGATTCAAGAACTAAATTTGTTGAAAAGAATAATTAGTTACACATTAATTTCTAACCTTTAAACTGTTTAGATGCATAATGAACAAGTCAATCCAAGTATCTGTAATTCCCGGCAAGCACCAATGCATGCAGTCATCATGTCTCTTCCCACCAGCTGTTGATGGATGGGCATCTGCCCTTAACTCACTCATGGGGGTTATATCTAAAATATGGAAATCAGACCCCTCAAGGGCCTTGAAGAGGTGCTGATTCACCAGACGCGTTTCCACATTTGTCCCATTATTCTTTATAGAGAAGAGTTCTTCAGCCTGAAATGCAAGTGAAGCAACTCTTAATGTTGTACAATAATGCGACATGAAAGTGAAACGCTATACAACTATATGAGGATGTATGGCTAAGTATACAGAAGTATTCAATAAGTATTTGGACCAATAGAGTATATTGTTCAAGCTCATTATCCTGGATGTTACTCACTTCCTCAGGCAACATTGGTTGTACTCGTGGACATGAACCACCCTGGTCCCAGTGTCCTCCTTCAAAATGTCTAGGTGATTGTGTGCGGAAGAACTTGATCCCACCTGGATGCATTGTTTTCTCAACAAACAGCATCTACAACAAAGCCGCGCAATATGAACAATATAAAAATGTGAATTAAAGCATGAAGATGCACAAGCAAGCCTGTCTTGGCATCATACCGCCAATTTGCAATGCATCCTGTACAATAGGAAAGTAAGAGGCAAGGGAGAGAAACTGCTGCCCCTTTATCCAGCAGTATTTGAATCACCTCATAAACCGATACAATACATGTTTAATACAGATAAATGGATGGATATCCAATAACATATAACAGTTGATTCTTTCCAATCAGTGGTGGTCAGCATTTCTTTTTTCCTCTTCTTTTGTTTTTTGCTATTCACAATTGTTAAGGAATATAAGTGATGTCTATTAGCAAGTAGTGTTCCAATTTTCAAAACATGAAAGTACCAACAAATGAGGAAAAAGATAAAAAAAAAGTTTCTTACAATATTATGTACTCGAGAGCATTTCTGGAAGTATTTCCATACTTATACCAGATAAGTTAATATGATTTATTCAGACAATAAGATTTACAATTAGTCTATAATGCATACCGAAATTCTTATTTATCGGAAATTCTTAAGATCAGTGCACATTTGAAAAGCATAAAGCCTCTAATCATACAGAAAACTTCTGTGTGCAGTATCACGACTCTGTAAAATGCAATTCTATAACTTTATGAACTCCATACCATATTTTTCAAAACCTTGTCCAGGCCAACATCAGGAGGTATTGGAGGAATTACAGGCTCACCCCTCTCAAAGAAAAGCATGGGTGACTTTACAGGGTCAAATTTTGAAGGAGCCCACCACCTATTAATAAGATAAAAACCATACAAATAGTAAATAGAAAATAAATATCCTGCAAATCCTGAAGATAACAATAATTAACCACATGGATTTACATGATCCATGACTAGATGCATTTTGTTTCATGATACAGTAAACCATAAGACAAATTCCTTGAAGTTGACAGCAACAGTCCAAATTATCATGAAAATTGTAACAAGTAAACCATGAAATTACCAGTGTCCTGTATTCAAGATGAGAATATCGTGGAAGCTGGGAGCATCTGTCCATGTGACATCAGGAATGTCTACATCAACTCTGTAACCCTCTTTATATCCAAGAGATTCTAACTTACCGCCATTAGCATCAGCTGTCCACCTGCATCGAAGTCCAGTAGAATAAAGTTAGATAAATTCACACTGGAAAAAGAAAAAAATTAACTGGAAAAAGAATGTGAACAATATTAGTAGTTGACTAAGAAGCTTAACAAGATTGCATATCATAAGCAGCAATAAAGAAAATAGTATACAATGTGAGGCAACAAATGTCACATTGGAAGACTGAAACTGAATACAAAATAACACACATAACAACGACCAACAATTTTCAGTACCATAGCATGTATAGCTTACCTACCATATCGCGCCAAGAGATTCGTTCTATGGTATGCAATAGTAAAGTTATAGCGAAGAAATGTAAACCCACGATCAGCTCCAGCAGGACGCCACTTTTTCACTTCACTTGACACCCTTTTCAGTGTGCAAAAGAGAGAGACGAACATATTCCTGTTCAATGAGTCCCCAATAAACCCTGCACTGTAGACCATTCATTAGTTCTATAAATATAACAACACAGTAACACATCGAGACATCAAGATAATTTAA
Organism: Ricinus communis; assembly: GCF_019578655.1. Lineage (NCBI taxonomy): Eukaryota > Viridiplantae > Streptophyta > Magnoliopsida > Malpighiales > Euphorbiaceae > Ricinus > Ricinus communis. Next base: position 18,842,597 of record NC_063261.1, on the reverse strand, counting down.
AATGAAAGATCCCTAAAAGAATGCAAGCTTTTACATGTAAAATTACGTTTTTAGCAATAATTATCCTTATAGTTTCTTATGAGGCTTTGACATTGACAGCTGACAAGACTATAATTCAAACATGAAACCTGCAATATCATTTTGTCATTTGATACCCAAGAATCCAAAACCTCTATGCACAACTAGCCTATACATCACTAATTGGCAGGTCAATCTAAGACTAAAAGACATCCATTTTCCCCTACCATTTCTCAGTAACCAAACAAAACCCAATTGTTTTAAATCAAATCACGGAATCCCCAATAAATCCTGCATAACATAGCACTCACAAGTTCTACAGACAAAACAACATAGTAACACACTGAGATATCACTATATCAAATAAAAATATTCAAAAAAGAAAGATTATAAAGTTATGATTTTGCAGTAATTAACACTATAATTCCTCACAAAGTTCTTATTATTGGCAGCTGCCAAAACTATAAAGCTCAAGAAAATTAAATTTGAAGTGCTATTTTGCACCACTAAGCTAGCAACCATTAATTAGCAACTTACTAAATACTAAAACTTTCCCACTTCACCATTTCTCAAAAACCAAACAAAACCCAATTGCGTGTACAACAATTACAATAAAACCCACACCACAAAAGAGAAAAAAAAAAAGTTACCAATTTTAGCATCTCTGTATCTCTCCAGAAACGACACCGCATCAAAAGGCAAAAGGTCACATTCCGTAGGTTGCCACCGCCAGTTCACGATATCTCTGGCATTAGATTTATTATTAGCAATGCAGTTCCACCCTTTAAAAATCTCCCTACAAGTGCTATCATACTTATTGGGATTCCAGTTCTGGTCGTAGATCCATGACCCGTGTGTGTAATTACAGGACCCGGAGGGTGAAATCCGGTCGGAAATAAGATCTGGTTTGACATTGAGAATTTGACGAGAGAGTGAAGGTTTTCTTGAAAGAGAAAGGATAAAGAAGATTGAAGTGAAGATGAGTAGAGAGAATAAGGGAAAAAGTGGCAGTTTTCTCTTTGTTTGCTCTCTTGTTGTTGCCATGGCTGTCACTGGATGTTCAGATCGGCGCACGTTAGCGTTTGTGTTTTATAAAGCTTTTTTTTTTACGACACATTAGAAGTAAAAGTTTGGTCATTTTGACGATGTGATCTAAAATTATGACTTTTTTGTGCAATCAAGTCCTATAATATTTTAAGTATTTTAGTGGAAACTAAGAATTTTAAATTTAAATAAAAAATAACAGAAAAATATTAAGTATTACAAATCTGAAAATTAAATGCATTTCAAACAATTAAAATTAGAATATCAATTTTCTAATAATGATGAGATGAAAATTTACATTAATACAAAAATTGAATGAATTATCTTTGAATAAAAAAATTTAGAGGTTCTTGGCTAAAATTTTAATTATGAGATAGTAATATTTTTAATTTCTTATGGGGAAAAAGAAGGTTAATTACCCATGTGTTAACATTTTCTTAAAAATAAATTTTATTCTAAAGAAAACCATCTTTGAGCAATGAATGACAACTACTGATGCTATTGTGATAGCAATAGAATAGTCTCTTAATTGAGGTTTAACCATTTCCCATCATCTAAATATACAAATATTGATCCTGCAAGTACCTCTACTTGAATCCTTTTCTAGAATGTTTTCAAGTTCATCATTCAACTCATAGCATAGAGAGAATAGAAACACAAAGCAAAAGGCAGCCTACCAGCCATAGAACAAATCAACAATTTGACATTGTAATTAAAAGAATATAATTTAGCTCAGTTCTGAAATTTTTCAAGGGGACTGAATAACAGAACTCTCACAGTAACTACAAGAAGAAGGCGCGCAAAGGCATATGAATAAATTGCAGTATCCAATCCACATAAACTCACTTTCCCAGTAAATAATTAATCAGAAAATCTATCATATGATTATAGAATTAAAATCGGTGTAATTTCCACAAAATAATTTACTCTATGGGTGCTTAAGGTTGCTCGTTGGCATGGCTTCGCCAGGATGCAGAAAGAGCAAACAGACATTATACAATGAGGAGATCTCAAGGATACGACTTAAGATGGAAAACTTGGCATCCTGGCTTGTATGATCTCTTAACTGAAGCCTGCTCAAACTTCTTCGAGGCAGCTTCATTCTCTTCTAAGCTATTATGCAGAAAGTACCGTATCCACCATGTTGAGCTACGAAACTTTGCCTACAAGAAAAAAATAAAGTAATTTGAATCTAGACCATCTCTAAACTATGCATGTGTACTTTTAATTGTCACCATCCGTTCTAAAGTACAAATGCAAATGTGATCTTTAATGGCATCCGTGTCACCTTCGAACAACCTGTGGCCTGATTTCAAGCCACATTCAGTCAATTAAGGCAGATAATTACTCCTAGATGCAATGAAAATGCCACTGAAAAGGCAAACAGCAACTCCAGGATAAATTGAAATGAAGTTAACAGTGGCTACTTACTGGACGACCAAACTTAGATAGTTCAGCAACTTTTGCTTTATGCTGACCTGGATATCCTACATAAAGAAATAGATATCAGCAATCAAGTCAGCAAATCAATAATTTCTGTATGATATTATAGTTTGAAGAAAGATGCTAAGACCATTTCAAGGGAAAGAACTACTCTTGGTTTCAGATGTCTCCATATAGCATGCGCATAATTTCAATTATTTGAGATGACAGTTTCCCAGCAGAAGCAAAAAAAAAAATTTACGAAAGAATCTCTCTTTGAGATGGGAACACTGGACGCATCTAGAGAAACGGTATCAGTAGATTCTGGTGATCTATTTGCAATCTGACCCTTAAGTGGATAAACAAGTTTACAAAGTGGCATAAATTTAAGATTATTTACCCTCAAGTATGTAAAATTTGGTAAACAAGCTAAAATTGGACATCAGCTAACAGAGTAAGTTCAACTCGTTGACTAAGCAATTCCTTGCTCTCTTGCATATCAGGAATGCATGGAAAGAAGACCAACAAAAGAAGAAAAGCATAAGCATTGAGGCAACTTACCAGAAAAAATAATAACACCATCAGCAGATACCCTTGCCAATTCAGGAAGTGTTTTATTCAGATATCTTGGGGACAAGTAATCCAACGCATCTGAAACTATAACAAGAGAAAATGATTTTGCCCGGTAAGGCAGTGGAAACTTGATATCAGCCACACGCACAAGGCCTTTGCGCACAAGACTCTTGCAGCTGGCATCCACATCATCTAAATCATATGGTTCCACTCCCCAGGCTTCTGTTTCCTCTTCTTTCAACAACTTTGATACCACAGAACATGTGTCAGGGCCTAGGTGCAATACTTTATGCATGCTATCACCGTAAGCTTTCTTCAGAAGAGGTATTGCTCTTTGAACTTCTAGCGTGCATGACCCACCACCTGTGTTTACACACTTGAAACTTTCAGCTTGCTAAATTCTTTAATCCAGTATTTTCTCATACCAGCAGTATTTCATGACACATTGTAAAATGCTACAGAATCAGTCTATTAGATTTAGACACCTAAAATGTTTCTCTTTTATTCATTTCTAATCCTAAAGCAGTTTATTTAAAGAGGATAAAAATGTGCAAATTCTAATATAGTAGTAGAAGCATTTGGTTTCCACGGATGAGCCTGCCAGTTGAAATCCATAATTAATTGCTGGAATGGTTACAGAAGTTCTTTCATGGAATATTGCCTGATGGCTTCAAAAGATTAGCAAATGGCAATCATGTATTCTGGCAGTAACTGGCATATAACAGTGTGACATTAGATTCAGACTATTGTTTTACATGTAATAGTTTACATAGCAAGACCAAAAGCAGAGAACAATATGCATGTGGATTAATAAATACATATCTAGATAATTTTCTAATGTTTGGAGTCTTCTGGAAAATGTATTTTTTCAGTAAAAAGGACTATTAAAATATTTAAAACTCATCAAGATTTTATATTTTCATTCCAATAACCATTTGGTGACCAATCCCAGTAGCCAGTAATAGGTAATGTTTGTCTTAGTTAGTTATTTCAATCTCAGCCATTGATTTAATCTCAGTCAATACTGGTAATACCATAAAAGCACTCATCTCATTGATAAAGTCTCATTATTGTGAGCTGTCATTGTTTTGCTCCAAATTATTTTTGTTTAGCTATTGGTTTTTCTAAAATATTTCATTTATATTTGTAACTCCATAAAAATTCTGGAAAATAACTTCCTCTTGACTTCTCTCTTTTAAAGGAAAAGCCATTTCCTTTAATAATGGCTTAGTTTTCCCTTTGACTGGGATAATATTTTTCTTGATCATTTTCCCTCAGTACACCAAACACAGGAAAATATGCAGATAATTTCTTAGAAGGTATTTTCTGCAAAACAAATGGGCTTAAAAAATTGAAAGGGTGCCTTAATTTACCTTCAATTTTACTGAAAGCTTCTCTTTCACTGATATGTCCACCTGGCATGATGGTTCTTGATAAGTTCAGTACAGAATGACAAAATGTAAAATTGAAACTAAAGAATAGAAGTAATTTTATTTTGTTGCATAGTCGGAGATCTCAACTTATTTTTTTCATTTTTTTAAAGCAAAGAAGAATTTAACTGCCATTTCTGCAACCAAAAAAAAATAAAAACTTCATAATATTTGGAAAGTTTAATTTAAAAGCCTTTCCAAAACTTAGCCAAGCAGTTGGTTGGGAGGAATGGAGTTCATAAATCAGATCATAATGAAGGACTAAATTTACAGGAAAAATGCGAACCTGACCCACTATAGCAATAGATAATCAAAAGAATTGCACCCTGAAAATAGAAATAAGCAATTTAATAAGTAGTTATCATAGTAAAAATGAATCGAATAAGTTGAAAATTTTAAATTACATGGTGTTAGCAATAAACCCCATCATGAGGTAATGATAAAAATCGATCTCTAGGCAATTGCATTTTCTTGTGATATAACATTACAACAGAAAGAACAGAGATAGAAATAGACATTACCACAACCACAAGGCAAATAGACAGTAAAGGCGACGAACGAGATTTTGAATGTGATCCAACAAAAGGGATGCCTCCACCATCACCTAAGCGTCTAGCAGGATTTCCTGGCCTCCTTGACATGGCTTATCTTATTTAGGCATCACGTAAAAACTAGTGTTATTGGTCTAAATATATTACCTTTTCAATCCAAATAGCAAGATTTTCTCCTACAACCCCTTGAAAACTTATAACTGCAGAACTTTAAATAAAGAAAAACAATTAAAAGAAAACAATAATAACTAATGCCAAACTTCACTGCCCATCTCCAACTTTCAAATAGCATATTTGGACTGACCCATTTGACATGGTTATCAAATTTGAGCATCTCACAAAAATTAGTCACAAAGACAATCTTCTAAATCAAATTAACAAGATTTTTTTGACTTTTTTCCAAAACATATAACTGTAGAACTTAAAACAAAGAAAAAAAAAAAAAAAACTAAATAATGTCACTGAAAAATTTCCCATTTTAGATAGCAAATTCAATATGATCCATTTAACATGGCCATCTAATTTGAGCATCCTACCAACTATAGTCATTGTTCTAAAACTATCATCTTTTCAATCCAAAAACAAAAACAAAAAAAAAAAAAAACTAGATTTTCTACTATATAATTCTCTCCACGATTTACAGGTCCAAAACTTAAAACCAAAAGAAGCAATTAACTAATTCCAAACTTCGTTGCAATTCCCATTTCAAATAGCATATTTTAATCAACCCATTATAACTCGGGTTTTGCAAGCAAACAGAAGTGATTGGGAACAACACCTAACCAGAAACTCATGTAATAAAAGGAGCAGATTAATTAAAATATGACATGGGTTAGAGAAAATGTAAAATAAGAGTTAAACTCAAATTAATTCAACAGAATTTGGCTACTTACCTGAGATCAAATATTGGCAAAACAAGTTTGCTTTTTGAGATCTTTCCCAGATCTATTTGTGGAGTTATTTACAGTTGAGCTCATGCGGAGTTCCTTTTTGTTTGTGTGTGTTCTTTATTTTTTATTTCATTAATATTTCCTTTTTCATTTTTTTGTTTATTTAAAAGGAATCACTAACTCGCTTATTTAATTGTTTATTAACAACTCTATTCTCAAGCTTACTGGCCTTTGAAATTGTGGTTTGATCTAATTTAATTTAGGCTTGTTGCTAGAAACATGTCCATAGCCATGAAAAGCCCATTTCTAAAGCCTTTTAATTATTGAAAGATTTATCTCGCTAAGCTGGAATTCATAAAACAATTTATTTTATTTGAGATAAATATAAAAATTAAAATATAATAAAATTAATAAAATTAAAAAATATTATGATGTTATAGAATATATTAATTTATTAATATAAAATTTATAAAATTTAATTTAATGATAACTAATTCCATATAAATTTAATCGTGTAAAAATTTAAATTAATTTTCACTTTATTCAAAATATATAGATTTTAAATTTATAAATAAATTTTATAAATTTCTAACTTAATAATAATCTTGAAATAAGAATTTAGATTTTTTAAATCCCCAAAATTAAAAATGTAGGTGGAAATTAGGATATCACATTATATTTAAGTTCATTTACATAATCATATGATTCTGGTATGGTGCTTGTCCACAAATGCCAAATAATTCTTTTTCTTTTAGCTGCAACTAAATTTTAGTTCTTTTGAAACCAGCACCTCAAGTATCAAACCATATTGATGACAACGAAATGTCATGGAAAATTGAAGCATTCTGTTCAAAGGGTATCAAGACTCACCACTTTGCAGTTCATGGATGATTATAGTGTCTTTTAGAGGAATTTCCAGAATGACAATACAGCAACGGGAAAGATGAAAAGTTTTTCATATATCAAATAATTCAGGACTTGTCTGTGCAGTTTCTCAGAAAATGTGAACTGGCACAGGTTGACACCTGAAGGAACAATTTAGAGAACAGCATTTCCTCTCAAAATAGAGAACTGGAGAGGGATTTCAGGTTTGGGAAATTTGAAATGGTTAGACAGATGAGAGAGAGAGAGAGAGAGAGAGGTAATATCATTTCTATATCATCACATGGAAAGGATACCATGCTGAACATCTGCATCTGATATTTGATCTTGCATTTATATCAGAAGGAACTCCTATACTAAAGATGATCAGCCTTCTTTGCACAGAAATCATGTACCAAAAAAGTACCTTCCTCCTAATCAAACGGAAATGGGAAGAAAGAAAAAGCACTAATTGGGCACCAACAAAAGCAAGAATTGCACATAATCCTTGTATCATCAGAACAAAAGGTATGATTCGAAGTCTCAACAAACCATACATGCATGTGAAGTTCTCACTCCACAAAAAAGCATCCAAATAGAAGGACATGATAGGAATGTTGAGCTAATGAGAAACCAAGTTCCACCTCACAGTTATTGTTCCGTGTGCAGCGCATAAGTGTTTCTCTTTGTGTATGCATGAGTGTGTGTTTCTGTGAGAGAGAGAGAGAGAGGGAGAAGGAGCAAGAGCTATTAAGCAGATTGAAAATATAGATGTACATATTTTATTCTGCTCAGAAGTGAATAACAACTTGAAACAAAATTATGTCTGTCAACATGAAATCAACTTCTTCATGTATACAATCTAATGGGTATCTAAAGTTTGAAACACAGGATGCACTGTTGGGATTGCAAAAGTAATGAGCCAGATGACAACCAAAAAGCTTCAGTCTCAAAGAAAGGGGAACAAGGGACTGATTGTAGCCTCCACACTGGACGCCCAAAACCACTCGTGAGATGTGATTTTATTCTAACTAAACCTGGTATATGCAGCAGGGAAAAATACAACGCATTATTAGTGCAAGGAATATCAGTATGTTCCAAATTGTCTTGAAGGAGAAAACAGAAACAGTAAATGATACTTCAATAAAACATGCAATAAACAAAAAGAAAAATCATACTTTTCAATTGTCTTTATATGAAATCCCCAAATTCATCTAACGTTTGAGATTTGAATTGCAGCAAGTCATATAGAAGAGTACCAGTTTTCAGTAAATGCAATTCTCAAGGTATAATAGTAAATCAGAATATCAAATGCTTTCTGCATACATTGAATATCACTAAACAAATATATGCGTACTCAAAGACTTCATAAAAGTATGTTGTACTTATCTTCTAGTACTGACTTGGACAAACATATTCACATACAAATGCAGGATAAAAAAGAATACACAATACGAGGCCTTTAATGTGAAAGTAATTGAAGCATGGTGGATGAATTGCGTTATCAGAACCTTTAAAATAAAAATCAGACATTAGCATTAGTTCCAATGATACCATGAGTGCAATAAAAACAAGCTGGCATTAGATTGCCAAATGCTAGTTTGTTTTCCAAAGGCGAGAAGTGAGGATGGATTTTCTTTCCTTTATAGTAGAAAGTTCATGCAAATGATAAATTACACACATTTTTGTAGTAAACTCATGGTTCAACAAACAATAACAAATAGAAACAAACGGTCCCAGTCCAGCAGCCACAGGACCGAAGCCACTAAAGCCAAGTGATGTTATAAACAATATATGATGTCCTAAACTCTTGCCCCAACCATAAATCAATTCTAGAAGACCACTTCAAACGGCTACTAGAAAATCCAACTAGAACACTCATTCCAACCATTTCAGAAACCACCATACTGACCTAGCAAAACCACAACCAAATCCTCAAGCCCTGGCATTATCTATTGACTTTAGTAGAAAAAAAAAATTCAGAAACACATTGTGCCAGATATGGTATCCTCCTACTATAGCACTGCTGCACAAAGCAAATTTTTGCGCAGCCTTAAGTAACAAACAGTCATGAGATCAATAGCTATGCGAAATCCTTCCTCCAATAACTTAAACAACATGAATTTGAAGGCAACTTACAGTAAGAGACATGAAGGGAGAAGAAACTCTTAAGTGCTATAAAATTGACAAATACCAAAAAAGGACACATTCTGGGACAAGCAAAACAATAAACAGCAGAAAGGACAGCAAACATGATAAGCAATAGAGAAAGAGAATGATTTCTGTTAAACAAACCTTGGAGAACCAGCATTAATGTTCCTATGAAGAACTCGAGCACCACCAGAATTCCCACCATCAATCAACTCTCTAAGCCCCAAATTCCCCACTTTCTGCTCTTCCTTCTCCTCCACTTCCTTTTCCTCCTCCTCCTCCTCCTCCTCCTCCTCCTCTTCCTTGTCAACCTTACTAACCCCACCAGACATTGCCTTACCTTGCAACCTCTCAAAGTAATTCCCATATATATACTCAGGAGTATATCCATTCTCTTCATCAAACAACATAATATGCCCATGCCACTCCCACACACGATAATCTGATCCTTTTTCCTCATGAAACCCAACACATATGTGATGTTCACCAATTGTAACTGCCTGACCAGAGTTAGGTTTCAACGAAGCAGTCTTACCCGAAAGAATTATCCGAATGATATCCTTCTCGAGTTTGGACTCTTCTTTAGACAGTTTGGTTCTAGAATCCGAATTATCGTCATCAGAGTAATCAGATAACCTATCAGCAGCATCAAAGAGGAGGTCCTCAAGAGACTGAGAGAGTAACGGATTGTGAGCAGCATTAGGGGGTCTGATTTGGAGACGGCCCAGTAGGGTTTGGAGGAGGAGATTGTCAAAATTGGAAGTGTTGCTGAATGAGCTCATGACGGTCTACAGAAAAGAAATCAATGTTGATATGCAAAAGACATCATCATTTAAAATTTAGATAGAAAACAAGGAAGACAGCAGTAAGATGGTAACAATTTTTGTATAATTTTAGCATAACTTCACTATTTTTAGCACTTGTACAATTACAGATTTTTGTTAACTTTCAAATTCAAAAAGAAAATGTCTGAAATATCGTCACTAAGGATTTCATGGGTTTCTTCAAAGTTTACATCTTTTAGCTAATAACAGTTAATGTTACATGGAAAATCAAAGATCGATAGATTATTATTATCAAGGAACGAACAGCGATAATTAATAAGATTACATAAATTTCATCAGTACACATCAAGAACACCGCATGATCAATAAAGAGAGAGGAGAGACCTTTGTGGTGGCGGAAGAGAGTTGCGGTGGGGGTTCTATCGCCGACGAAGGAAAGAGTGCAGCTGGTGGAAACGAACCGTCACAAGCAGAAAACAGAGAGAGAGAGAGAGAGAGAGAGAGAGAGGAGATACAGGGGAAATAAGGTTTTAGATATTTTAGCTATGCAGAGGTTTTCTGGGTTTATGAAGTGAAACGGTGGCGTATCATTTCAAACAGAATTACGAAAAAGATAAGATTATTTTCTAAAAAGATAGTGAATGCGTTCTCAAATAAATTAAATTAAAAGCTAAAATTTAAAATAGCGTCAGTAGACCTCTTTAAAGTTTCGCGGGCCCTTTTTCAAGTTTAGGCTTCAGTTTAGCCCGGCCTACTTATATGAATTTAAAATTTTAACAAAGTTGAATTCGTCAAAAAAAAAATATAAAAAGTTTATTTTATAAATTTCGGACTAGCCCGGGTTTATTAGACGGACTTTAAATAAATAATATTTTTAATTTTGTTTAAAAAATAATTGGACTTTTTTTAAATTTAGAATCAAATAAATTTAAAATAAAAATTATGTGTCCAAATTTAAAACCTTTGAACAAATAGATTTAAGTATCATCGATCATGTAATAAATGAATTACTTGAAATGAATATAATGAATGTAGTTTCACTATTTGGAATATGAGATGTTTCACTTTTAATACAGAAATTTATACAAGTAATAAAGAGATCTAGATTACTTTATTAAATCAAACACATAGCTAATAAATGGACTAAAACTTTGAGTTATGGAATTGAAATGAGACGTAAAAACTGTAATTAATGAGCCAGGAGTTAAAGTGAGCTTAAGGATTTGAGAAATAAAGTAATTGTAACCTAATATATGTGGATTTATAAGCTAAGGATTTCTTAACTAAGGACTTGAAAGTATCAAATGTAAGTAGTTGGTTTGCCGTAAAATAAATGACAAAAGCAGAATCGGAAAGCTTGAGGATTTGATTGCATAAAGTTAAAGACTTACGTAAACATAATTGATTGCTTGACAATATTAAAAGTTTGAACGTATTGGAAAATAAATGCTAAGAATTGTTATTCTAAGATTTATCACGTGTTAATTAACCAATTTCAGACATATAGATAAGAAATTAATAATAGATCAGAAATTAAGTAATGGATCAAAGAATCTATAAACTTCAAGAATTTGAATAAGCTTTTTTATGAAACCCGGCCAAATTATTAGACCTGAGACTCTACTAAATTTGAGCATAAAAAATTATATATGTCAATAAGTAGATTGGATGCTTTACTTACCCAACTCTATAGTTAATAGGGTCTCATATTATTTGTGCCATTGCATATCATCGCATGCTTCTTTTTAACCAAGTCGCATTCATTTGAAATAAATAAATAAATTTGGACATTAAAAGTAATGAATAATATTTGACTTTAAATCTTAGAGTACGTACCTAACAAATTAACATGACCGTCTAAACTCGGCCCTTTGAATTTTGGAGGGTCGCTTTGCCTCTAATAAGGCTCCATAATCCCTAATAGCTGCATTTTCTTTCTTCTTCTTCTTCTTCTTTTTTCTTTTTTCCTTTCATTTCTTTTTCATTCTGTTTCCAAATTGTTAATTTTGATTAATGTGTTTAGTTTGCTCTTTTGCTGTTAATTAACTAACTCCAACCATTATATATCATATTACATTGAAGGATTAGTATGTATTATTTTATTAAGCAAAATTAAACTGAACTGATTAAGTAGTTTTAACAAAAAAAAAACAATAAAAAAATAAAAAAATATAGTTTTCTTTTTCTTGCCCTTCAATTTGATTAATAATATCTTTTAACAAATTTTTGGTATAGATGTAAAGTTTATCTTCTCTATTGTTTTAGAATTCTCTCCCGTCTCTTCCTCCGAAAAGAAAAAAAAGAAGAAAATAATAATTTTAACGTTTAAAAATATAATTTTAAAATAAAATAAATATTAAATAAATTTAATAAGATTAAGTTAAAAAATTTAAGGTTTAAAACAATATTTTATAATTATCTTTTTATATATAATAGAAGGTATTTATTTATCTCTTATAGTCTTTGGAATCATAGTTAATATTAAAAAATAAATTTAAATTTTTTAATTTAACATATTATTTTACTTTCATGAATTACTTTTTAATTTGACAAATTATTTTATTTTTATAAATATATATTTTTTTGAATAAAACACTAATGTAATTCTCAAATTTTTAAAAAAAGTATAAATTATATATAGAAAAAAAAAAACCCTCAAAATTGACCCATTTTTCTAAAAGGTGAAATTGCCAGCATTATATTGTTGACAAATAATTTTGATGTTGGCCACTTGTTTAATTATGATATCTCCATTAATATATGCACAAGAACTACAAAAGAGTTGTCATCTTTGATATGCATTGTCGTTTGGTCGACCATATGTGTCAATCTTAGACCACAGACAATATAAATATTATAAAATAGAAAAATAGAGAGAAAATCATAACAAACCATATAATATATTAATTATTCAAGCTTCAGTCCAAATCAACGCTGTACTTCTCACTCTTTATCTCTTGCATCAATCAAAGGATAAGTATAAAAGTTGAATAATCTTCACTTTAATTAACTACTATTAGTATATTATTTAATAGTTGGAGTTTAGAATTTAACAGTTTTTAATTTTATTATTTAATTATTAAATTATAATTTAGAAGTTACTGGTCCAATGAGATAATTTTGTCAATCAAATAATAAGATTTTAAATTATTAAATTTTAATTACATATTTTTTTATTTAAGAATACTTATTATATTAAAATTATAAAATGATAAAATTACACAATAATCTCTTTTACAATTGTCTCTGAATGCAAATAAGGAAATCATATCTCTTTATTTTATTTTATTCTTTTACAACAAAAGAAGGAGATTTTGTTTATTATTAAGTGTTAAAAAGGACAATTATGCTGCAATCAGACGGTCACACCTGAGAATTAATATATTATTATTGCATGAATACTCACGAGCAGGCCAGCTGCTTTTATGCAGAATTCATGAAATTTTGTCGACATTATATAACATTTGAAGCTTTATGAATTAATAAATTATAATGAATATAATTCCCTGGGATTTTATTCTCTTCCTTTCCTCTGTCATAATAAACAAATCTAAGATAGTTTTTTAAAATCTTTTTATTGAAAACTGCAATCAATTGTAATGTTTATCTTCATTATAAAAGCTATAAATTCTCAACAATATTAATAATATTGTTGAGAATTTTAATATAATTTTATTAAATACATATGATGATTTTAAGATAGTTGTTAGATATAGCTCGTATACCAGTTTAAGGAACAGATACTAGAACGGAACGGAGTGAACGGATAGAGCGCAGTGCAACGAGCGAACTGAGCAGAGCAACAAAATCTATCCAATAGAGGAGTTTCATAATTAGTCCGCGGGCTAGGTCTAAGTGGGTTGAGGGGTGCGGAGGTAATACCTTGCGGTACGGTACATAATATTTTTATAATTGTACCAAGAGTTATATATATATATATATATATATATATAATCTAAAAAGGGAAATAATTATCTAATAATAATAGATACAGCCGTTTATCGCTTCCAAGGACGTAAACACATTACCAAACCACGTAAAATCCCTATGTTATTAATTTTTTTGTTTATTTGTTTGTTTGTTGATGTTTCGGTCACTTCTCAACACTAATTTATAAATTACATAACCATGAATCGGTTTCGAAACTGTAAGTGTGAACTAAAATTGACGAGTTTTAAGCACTGTGGACTGAAAAACTGATAGTTCCTGAATCGAAACCGGCAAATCATAACCGACCTGGTTAGGTGTGGTTCACTTAATAAAAGAGAAAAAAAAGAAACCCAACATATATCTAGTGATGAGCATGTTTATTACAAACTAACAACTAATACTTGAAGGCATGCATGATTCGGTAATCACCCAAAGTAGCTTTACGAAATGGAACCTTTTTCCTTAGCTATCAAATAAGAAGTAGAAAGTAGCAATAGAAGAAATGATACATTCATGGGATAGGAGCACATTCAGAATTTAATGTCAATTATTATTTCTAGAGCCAATGTATGTAACAATAAAGTGAATGCTGAGAGCCTAATACCATACCAGAACCCATCCCCCACCATTGCACTTCTTTGCCAAGTTAAAATAAAATATTAATAAAAAATAGAAAAAGGGAAAAACTGACTGACCAAAAATGAGAACAAAAAAAGGTTATAAAATAAGTATTTTCATGTGTTCAGCTAATTTAACAGTTTATGCTTCAAAAGAATACCCAAAAGCAAAAATGGTGCAATATTTTTGTAACTCTCTGTTGAGTTTCAATATATATATATATATATATATATATATATATATATATATATTTTGTAATTTTGTGGTTGCAATTTATATATATATAAGTTGAATTAGATGACTATAGAAAATGTGTTATATAAAAGAAAATGTAAGTATTAAATGGATTTCTTTTGTTTTTATGAATGTGAATATATTGAGTTTAATTCTCTTAAAAGATTAAAAAATATTAAGAGTATAGAAATTATTATGTTATAATAGTGACTTTTTTATTTAATAATATCCATGATAGTTTTTATATATCTACAAATAATATATATAAATATTTTATTTATTTATTTTTATAAAATAATAAATATTAATTACATGTCAAAAATATATATGCTAAATTAAATTAAAAAAATAGGCTATAACTTGTAATGAATAGAAAATAATAAATAATTAGAATATAATTTTTAAATATTGATTCTTTTTATTTAAATAAAAAATTCATATATATTTTTCTTATACAACTTTGATAAGTGAAGGCCAAAAATATAGTCACGTTCTCTTTTTAATTATTAACTTAATGATTGAATATTTAACATAGCATTTATCAATTAACAATAATATTAATATTTATAATTAATTTTGATTTTTTAAATTTTAAAATAGCAGTGACTAATTTTTTATTTATTTCGAATCTCAAAAATTATAAATAAATTTACAAGTCATTAATATTTAAATTATCGATAGTATATTAATTATTATTAAAAATATATAATACAAAATCAAAAATTATAATACTAATTACAAAAACTAAATTACCTTTAAAAATAGCCAGTTGGAGAGAGGGAGCAGAATACTAAGCAATTTATTACTACCATGGAGATTCGAGTTTGAAGGGCTTTCTCTATTTACTAGTGTCACTGAAATAACATTTATTAAGTTATTTATTGCATATTAAATTAATCTCAATTTCTTAAGAAAAAGAAATTTATAGATAAGGATAGTAAATTAGTAAAATAGAAATTAAAAAAGAAAACAAACAACTGACTGACAGAGAATTGGCAATTTGGTAACAGCCTTAGCCACTGCCAACACCATTTTTGTATAAATAACAACTCACAGCTCACCCCTCCTTTCTATTCCATAAAGACAGTCCTTTACGTCTCTCTCTCTCTCTCTCTCTCTCTCTCTATAAGCTCTACTGTCGCGGCCGGACGGTCACTTTTCCGTCGCGCGCTCACTCTCTCTCTGATATTTCACCGGAAAATTCTTTCACCTGCTGCTCTCTTTCTAACACGCGTGGAGGCGCGCGTTTTTCAAAGCTCTTTCTATTTCTGAAATATAAGGACACGCAACTTTCGTGCTTTTTTCTTTTTAATTTCGTATGCCATTACACGCATCTTCACGATCCTAAAAACTAGAGTTTCTTTTTTAGAAAACGTTTCGAGACGTTTTATTTTGTCCTTAAAAAGATATTGGAATTTGAAAATGGAGGCGATTGAGCTTTGGTTATCGTTTCTCTAACAAATAAGCCACTGCATCTTGATTGTTTTTGTTTGGTGGTTTACATTTGGAGAAAGTGAATGGCGGTGGAGTACAAATGCTGCGAAACGGAGTTTTTTATACACATAGTGGTAATAGTATTTTTAGTGTTGTTTGCTGGATTGATGTCTGGCCTTACTTTAGGGCTTATGTCAATGAGTATTGTTGATCTTGAAGTTCTTGCTCAGTCTGGTACTCCTAAAGATCGCAAACATGCTGGTTCGTCTCTCTCTCTTTTAGAACAAAAATAATGTCATTGATTTTGGATGGTGGAGTTCTATTCTTGGTAGGACCCACTATATCAGGAAATGTGTGTTTAAAATGTGCTTAATGGATATATAAATTATTTCTTATTTTGATTCCGGATCATTGAATGAAACTCATAAATTTTCTATCAAAAGAAACATAAGTAAACGGCTAGAACATGAATGATAAAGTTGAGAGTCCTATTCTCTTTTAAAATATTTTTAAGCTTGAATGCCAATTAGCTGAGTTTATAATCACTTGATCTGAGTTTGATGCTTTATATGCTTGTGCAAAGCAAAATACTCGTAGCTGATTAGAAGCAACAAAATGTCTACACTTGGCATAAGATTTTACTTGATGGTGTTTTACTGGAAGTGTATGCTTTTATTTTGTTACTCGTGTATCTTTTTCTCCTTTGATCATTCCCCCAAGTGGTTGTCTTTCTGTGCAATTAGTTGGCTGGTGCTCACTGTTTGTAGGTGTAATTAAAAATGTTAACCAATTAAATAACCTCATTCTTAATGAGATTGGTGATTGCACAATCTCTTTTGTTAGGATATCAATGAATCAGGCTGCTCATTGTTTAGCAGGAGCCTCTGTTCCAATGCCTGATCCAAATATGTGGGATAGATGCCCTGCTGGTTTCGTTTTAATTGTATTGGATGTTGATTTGCAGTAATATTTACCTCATTTAGTTTCAAAAAGAAAAATAACTCATTCAACATGGTGGTCATAATTTGCACAAGGAAGATGTTAGCTTTTGACTTTAATATAAAGTTTACTAGCCTGGGAATTCTGTAATAAATATTCCTTCCCGTGCAATTCTTTGATTTAGTCAGAGACTTTCTATGAGAAATTCATGGCATACTAGCAATTAGCATGTTGGTTTAACAATAAATATTTGTTCTTTCTCTATCTCTCCATCTTATCCATTTTTAGCCATCATGTGTTGGCAATTTCTTATATGCCAATTGATTGATTGGTGTTACAATTGTGAATGGTTTTAACCACAGTTGTTGAATCCTAATTCTCAAAGGACCTTGTGTCATATCATTTCTTACTGGGCTAAATTCTGTTTCTTGGTACTTAGATTAGATTTGCTTTTCTGACAAGCTCAATGCCTCTTCATTTTGCCCCCTTTTTCACTGTGCCTGCCATTTTGATTTCTTGGTTCCTGCGAGCAGTTTCCTCCTCATGTTATAGTAGTTAGAATCCGTAGTTCTTGTTATTGGGAAAGCTACCAGTTCTAATTTGATAAACATTGTTGGTTTTAGTAGCTTTTTTGCCAGTGACCAGGAACTTACTTTCAGTTTTTGTAGCTTAATGCCACTATTTAGAAGCTTTGTGTCATAACTGATGCGGCTAACTCTATTGTGGTCTGATGGCTCTAAATCTACACTTACGAGTTTAGGCTCCTTATATCTTAGGGTGTGTTTTGAAGCTAATCTATGGAAAATTTTGAGGTTTATGATCTCAGTAATGCTGCATCAAGAAACATTTAACTGACTGTATGTAATTGACATTTCATTCAAGGAAAATGCTCTTGTTATCATACAATTTGTTTTAGCAGGATGTCCTTGATAATTATTAAGACGACAATTAAATACTGCTATAAGAAGGAAATATTTCTGAGGAATCTAAGTTGTTTGGCGTGGTAGTTACGTAAGTTCACATGATGGTTTTATTTGTGCTGAATCTCTGTAGAAAACGTCAATTCCATAGAACTTCTACTTTCAGAGTGGAAGTTTCTGCTTTTTCATTATATACTACACACTCTGATTGTTTGTACCTTGTGATTATAGCAAAAATATTGCCAGTTGTCAGAAATCAGCATTTGTTGCTCTGCACTCTGCTCATCTGCAATGCTGCTGCTATGGAGGTATCTACTTGTTAGTCTGATATCTGAAGTGTTTTGGTTACATTCTAAAATCCAATAACTCACTATCCTCTATGCCAGACACTCCCAATTTTTCTTGATGGTCTGGTGACAGCTTGGGGTGCTATTCTAATCTCGGTCACATTGATTCTCTTATTTGGTGAGGTGAGAAACCCGTTTTTATTTTTCACATTTTTTTGAGAGATTTGAAGTCAGGACAATGTAGTGGAACTATTGAAGCGGTCATGAGTCTGACCTGTTTTCTATGTGCCACCTGCATATTAATTTTGTCAACCAATGAGGTATTTCTGTGAAAATGTGAGATCTGTTGTGTTTGAAAGAAAATACTGTCCCTGGAGAAATGGAGATATATAATCTGAACTCTTTTGTGGAGATTTATGCTACATATATACTTTTAAGATGGCTGTATGCAACTAGGGGTATTGTGGATGCTAATTGCTCTTTTACTTGGATCTCCAGATTATACCTCAATCTGTTTGTTCTCGACATGGTTTGGCAATTGGCGCCACAGTGGCTCCAGTTGTTCGCATTCTTGTGTGGATTTGCTTTCCTGTTGCCTACCCAATAAGCAAGGTGAGTGCATGTCAGTTTTAGAGGCTTCAGTCCCGTTATATCAGTGAAATAATACATGAAATAACTGTATTACGCGTTATATTCCAGCTTCTAGACTATCTTCTGGGTCATGGACATGTAGCACTCTTTCGCAGAGCTGAACTGAAAACACTTGTAAATTTTCATGGTAATGAGGTGCGTATTATAGGTTTCTGGACTTCAAAATATCTGCATGCAATTCTGTCTTTGTGCCCAACTGTTGTCTTTTATTGGTGGTTTATTTGCAGTATCTTAGTTACCTTCTCTTTTCAATACTCTCTTGCTCATTTATTTTATGCCATTAATTTTCTACTGAATTTACTTTTATCGCAATTTCTCTTGTCCAATTCCGGCTAAGGTTTTAGATTTTGTTGTTTGCATCTTCCAGCTCTTATGAAAAATTACTATCAGCATTCTGATCCTGTTACTTACTTTTTCAGGCTGGAAAAGGTGGAGAATTGACCCATGATGAGACAACAATTATAGCTGGAGCACTTGAGCTCACAGAGAAAACAGCTAGTGATGCCATGACTCCTATATCTGAAACTTTTGCGATTGACATTAATGCCAAACTTGACAAGTAAGATATTCAGTACAGGTGTAACCGAAAAATAAACTTGCTTCTGTTGCATTACTTCATCCTTATTAGTTGCATTGCATACTTCTTCTGTACAGGGAGTTGATGAGTTTGATATTGGAGAAAGGGCATAGCAGAGTGCCAGTTTATTATGAGCAACCTACAAATATAATTGGACTTATTCTGGTAAATTGAAGATAGTGACATATTTGATGAAAATGAAAGAGGATTCTGTTTGGGTTATTTTCCCTATATGGAATATTTTCATGATGAACTGGCTTTAGTTGAATAATTGGTTTGCTAATTTTTTCATGGGACACACTTGGGTGTTAAATGGATATGCAAAAGAATCAATTTGGATAAGCACATGGTGTATCTTGAACATTTGTAGCTTGTTTGGCCTGTAATTATATGATAGAATTTGGTCATTGAATTAATATGCATGTCCATAAAGATCACATGAAGTTGTCAGACATATACAAGCTGTCTACTGTTCAATTCACTTAAATGTTCATATCTTAACAGGAGTGTTTAATATCTCCCAATTTAGGAGATATTTAACAATTTAGCCTTTCACAATAGTTAGCTAAAGGGTAAATTTGGGAAAATGCTGAACCAGTATTATTGCTTCCTCGTGGTCTTGGTTTGTTTGCTTCAGTGTCTTCTGTTAATATTATGTTGTGATTGATTTTGTTTGACACTTAATTCATTCCATGGTCTTTTGCCTCTTTCAACATGATCTCATGTGACAAGATTAATTCTTCAAATTTTTGATTGCTTTCTGCTTTAAGACCTTTAGTCATGTGAATGCACTGTCCAATTTTCTAGGTCAAGAATTTGTTGACAATTCATCCAGAAGATGAAGTACCTGTAAAGAATGTAACTATTCGCAGGATTTGGAGGTACCTAGTGTTCATTTTTTGGTATCACATGGATGAAACTATCCAGTTATACCGTTCTGGATTCCGTCCAGTGTGATGCATATTATACATGAACTGATACTCAATGTACTATGTGTTCTAGGGTTCAAGAAATGTTGCCTTTATATGATATATTAAATGAGTTTCAGAAAGGTCACAGCCACATGGCTGTTGTTGTAAGGAAGTTCAACAAGACAGAGCAGCAGCCAAACGGCAATAGTGCTGACGGTAAATACCAACTCCTTCCACTACCTGTCCTGATCATTCCTTGTTTTTGCAAGACCTATTTAGTTGTACAGGAGTGGACTTATCATGGGAAATCATATTGAAACTTTATGCTGTCTCTCATTTACTCTTAAAATAGATCCAGTAAAAGAAGTTAAAGTTGATATTGATGGTGAAAAGCTTGCTCAAGAGAAGATTTTAAAGAATAGGAGACACCCGCTTCAGAAGTGGAAGAGCTTTCCTAATAACGGGAACAATTCATTTAAGGGCTCAAGGAGCAAGAAGTGGTCAAAAGACATTGATGCAGAGATCCTGCATATTAATGGAAATCCACTCCCAAAACTTCCTGAAGAAGAAGAAGCTGTGGGCATCATAACTATGGAAGATGTCATTGAAGAGCTTTTGCAGGTATCTGTTGTGTTTTACCATTTTCTTTTCTTTTGCAATATTACTACTAGTAGGCGGCGCATGTTTATCTCTTCATGAATTTTGGAAGGTGAATATTAGATTGGTTGGATGTTGAAAGAAGATAAGTTTAGCATGAAGCTGTTTAACCATAAATTCTGGAGCAAACGGTTCTTGACAACTATTTGATTTAAGTTTTACTTAATCATATAGATGCTGGGGCATTCTTGCTATTTGGTGCGTGTTATCATCATAATCAACTAAATCTATGCACATGCAGATGTAGGTGGAGGTCTTTTTACAATAGAACTAACATTCTCTAGACAATTTTGTGGATATTTGAAGAGAACAAACTGGCGGGTATGACTTGTGAGAGAGAGTATGGAATCATGGTTGGTCAGGTCTAATAAGTGTCACATGCCTTTCATTTTCCAACAGATGTATCTTTTGGTGTGCTCAGATACTTTCTTAAATATATGGATACTCTTTGAAGAAGTCTCTGAACTGCATGTGGAATAGTATGCCCCCTATTAACTACAGTGGCTATGTCCTGACCTTTGGTTTTCTACATTGTAGGAGGAGATTTACGACGAGACGGATCACATCGAGGATTCATGACCCTCAGCAAGAAGCTGCAGTTTAGATAACCACGAAAAATTCATTGAATTTGTTTCAGCAGTTAGATTATACTAGAGCAGGAGTAAATCCAGGAATAGAATGATCAAGGACTCTTGTATGCCATGTAGTATGTGTATTGGTTGTATTAAAACAAAGACACTGTAGTGATTTTTGGTACTTGTGGTTCCTGAGATCTGTAAGTTTTACGTTTTTGCTCAAGGGAAAGAAAAAATTCTGTCTGCCGTAAAGTCTGTTTTCATTTTAATTTTCATTCTACTTTGTTCTTCCCAAACATTCTGTAAACGCATTTCGCTAACCTTTTGAAAGGTCAGTTGGGCAGTCACTCTTCTCTACAATGGCGACATACAAACTTTGACATCAATTTTAAGTTATTTAACAAATCTTGTAAGGTTATTTAACTAGGGATCTCAAAAGCCTAGCAAACCTTTGTTCCTTTCTCAATTGTATAAATTCTGATTTAAAAATTTTTTGAGCATGCACTTCCTGAATTAGAAAGGACGTTTTAAGGGGAACACCTGCAGTTCGTTAGGTAACTCGGCATACTTTTGTGGTTCTGAAATGCAAATACAAGCACATCCATGCATCAGGACTTTTTACATTAAGTTAGCTATGGCGTCTATACAAAAACATGAACTATTGTACAAGGTCACCACAACTAATTTGCAAAGTATAGAAAAAATTAATGAACAAAATGATGTGTACTAATGTTTGCTTCTCTTCTCCTTCCTGTTCTTCTTTTTCTTATCCCTAGATCGTTCTTTCATTCTGTGCTTCTTAGAGTGCTTATCCGAACTCCTCGATTGAACCTTCTTTGCCTTCTTTCGCCTATCCTTGTCAAGCTCCTCTTCTGAAGATTCATAAGAGTTCAATGGTGAAGGCTTCTCTGGACCCAGAACAGTTCGATGCTCCCGTCTGTCGAGGCTAGAAGACAGTTTCTCCTTGGATTCTGGAGAACGTGGGAGATAAGGACCTGTTTCATCCATCCTTGACCCTACTGCACCTCGACCGCGCTTGACCCTGTCAGGGCATTTAAAAAAGAAATCTAGTCAAACATCGCGAGATTCGTCTGCACAAGAAAAAACAACCATCTTTTTGCAAGCATATGCAAGCATGAATACATATTCCACACTCACGGAAGAAGTGAGCTGATCTAATTACCTTGAATGCAAAAATTCCTCAACTTCTTCATCTCTCAAGCCTTCATCTTCTCTGGAATAGCAGTTGCCAGGTATATTTATGCTTGAAGAGCAAGCACTACTGTTGTCACCATTTACAGCTTGTCTCTTACTTGTGCTTCTAGGGGAGCGATTGTTCTCCCTGTGTTGACTGCTACTGCTACTCTCATGTCTTGATCTTCCTTTAAGCCTATCATCTAACTCAAGCTCTTTCTGCCGGACCCGCCACATCTCATTGACTTCCACTGCCCGATTTGCTGCATGCCAGTGAAAAATGGAATAAATTAGAAAGGATAAAATAAGCAGATATTGATAATGTAACAGAAAGACAAGGCATTATTCTCCAGCCAAAAGAAAAAGGAACCAATTAAGATATTAAGAAAAAGAAAAAAAGAGAATAAATACAACCACATTAAAGTGCAGAGTGAAAAGAGGGCTATTTAAGGTCTCCAACTGAATATAGAATGAGAAAGCACCATTCAATTTACATCACAAGTCATGCTTTCAACATTACTACATGCTATAGTGCCACCCATTTGATCAGTGGATATACAATTAAAGATTCTACCCATACCGTACCATCTTATTTCAGGCCTGCCTCCCCTAGACTAGCACAGGTCGCCTTTGCATATCACATAATTCAAATTGATGACGATTGAGCACACTTTATTTGCTTCTCAGTTCATAATTACCTAGATTTCAATTCATATCACATAGCTTATAAGCAGACCAACACACCACTCCTGCTCTTCAAGAAACCAAAACATAACTCCAGGCAAAATGCGCCTTCATACATGAAAATGAAAAACCATTCAGAGGACTGGCAAATATCCACTTGCCTAATTGTTCACATTTCTCATATGGCATTCAACTAAAATCAGATGAAAGGTGAAGCAAGAACGAATAAGGAACTAAATACCAACCAACCTTGCTGTACCCCACGAACAGTAGCTGTGAGGAACCGTGAATTCGGCCGGCCCCTTATACCAGGTTTTTGAAGATAAACATGCACGCCTTCCTTCTCAGCTTGACACCGCAATTCTGCTGCTTCTCTCAGAAGAATTGCAGCTATTCTATTTTCTGTCTCCAGATCCATCAAGCCTGCTAAGAAATTCCAAAATATACCTGAGTAATTTAAGCATAAAAAAGATTTTATGAAAATACATAGTAAAGTACAGCGATTTAAATTATAGTCTAGAACTTTGCAAGCTAAGATTAAGAGCACTTAACAAGTTGCCAATATAACTTTTAAAGTAATATTGGGGGATTTGCTCTCAGGGAAACAGAACAAAGGTGGGAAGAAAACTAAAGTAGAATTATAGAGCAAACATGAGATGTGCTAGAAGCTCCACTGACTGAAAAGTATTCATGATCATTATTACCATATGACAGACCAGCCAAGACCATACAAAGAAGTGTATACAGATTGATTACTGAGAAGACAAGAAATGTATTTTCAAAAGAATTTCAAAAAATTAAATTTTCAATACAAATCAATGCAACACTTATAAAGATCACATTCAGCCCAAAGAGCTAAAACAAAATGGAAATAATACCGGGGTCCAAAATTTCAAAATAATTGCAGATATCCATACAGAAATAAAAAAAGACTCGCGCATCAAGAAGAAAAAACAACTGTTCAATTTTGTCCAAGTCAAAGCCAGTTTTGGCAACGTACAATACAACATCAAACACACAGCAATAAATCAAATCCAGAGGAAAAGCAACTTAACTTGACACACACAAAAAGAAAGAAAGAAAGAAAGAAAGAAAGAAAGTAAAATTAAATGCTTACCGAATTGATCAATGGAACAAGAACGACAGGCAGGGAAAAAAGAAAAAGACCTGAATTTTATTAAAGCAAATTTCTTCCCCTTTCTCGAGATATTAAGAACCCTAACCCTAGTTTTTGTTAAAGACTTCCCCTTTATTCACATAAACACGCACATTCTTTAAGAAAACAAAAGAACTTTTTGCGTTACGTGTTAGCTGTTAGGTCCCAACTCCCAAACAGCTAGCCCATTGGGCTAATTTTATTGAATATAGCACGTGTGGTTTTTCCTTTTTAACAGAAGGAAATAACAGTCACCAGTAACCCAAGTTTGACTGAAATGCTAGGGTTTTAAGTCTGTTTTATAATAAACAAATAAAAAAGGCAGGACCTTTGTTTCAAAAGAGTCTCCCTTTGTTTTCTTCAAGATTCACTTGCAAGAGTAAACATGTCAATTGCACAACATCTATCCACTTCAATCTCTTCTTCTTCCTCTGCTTTCTTAGCCTCTTCAAGTTTCAACTATAGGTACTTCTCTTTTCTCTTTTCATTGCTCCCAGAGCTGTTAATTAATGTTACTAATGTTTTTTTTTGTTTTTTCCTTTTGTGGCAAACTAGGAATAGGGATGTTTCATTTCCTTCCAAAAATTTTGGAATTTGTAGATGTGTGGCAGCTCCACAAGAAGAGACAACCAGTGGGTTTCCTTTTATTTATTTATTTATTCTTTTGAAATTTAAGTAGAATGTAGGTAGCTTAGATGTTATATGGAAATGGAATTATTTTGATTATATTGTTATTCTTTTCTAATAAATTGGTTTTGATAAAATTGTATCTTTTATTGATTTGTTGTTGATGTTGTTGTGAAGTTTACAAGACAAAGGTTTCTAGGAATGTAAACATGGCCAAACTTCAAGCTGGGTACCTGTTTCCAGAGGTATGCAAATGTCATTATCTAAGTTTGTTACTATGTAAATGTGTTTGTTGCCGTGGATATTTATTTGACATTTTCGGATTACATTTTCGGTTCTATCAATTGTGTTGAAACTGGATTCCATATATTTGATAATGTGTTCTGTTTTCATTGACATTTGAGGTTTGAGCTACTTTTCCAGTGTCAACATATAAGGAGCACGCTCTGAGTTGTTTTACTATTGACGTTGGAAGTTTGTTCCTTAAACATACATATACATGTAGCTTTAGAATTTGCTCCAACTAACATATGACCCTGTGTTCTTTGCAATGGTTTGTTTTGTCCTCCTTTCAATGCCAGTTTCATCATTTTCTGAGTGTCCTCATTCTTCTTCTTCTGTTTAAACTATCCTACTCTCCTGATTGAATGTATGCTACAGCGGAATATTAGAAGTTTGAAAGCAGAATTAAATTTTTGATGTCATTGGACCTTGAATAGTGTTGGTTGGTTACCTGCATCCTTGTAATTCCAAGGAAGAGTTCAGAAAAGTACTAACACAAAGAAAATTGGTTTACCATGTTGGATTTAGGGCCAAAAACATTTTCACCTGCTTTATTGTATTTTTCGTATGTGCATGCCTAAATGGTTCTTAACTAATTGGCATTTTTAAGAATCTACGTATGCCATAAGTACATTTATTTACGTAATTTGTTTTCTCCTTTTTCTTATTCTTTTCTTTTCCTTCTCCCTTTCCGCAAAAAGATTGCACGCAGAAGGAATGCTCATCTGCAGAAATACCCTGATTCAAAGGTGATAAGTCTTGGAATTGGTGACACCACTGAGCCCATCCCAGAGGTTATAACTTCTGCAATGGCAAAGGTTTGACTTCCTTCTATGTAATCTGTTTCATTTATTTAATGTTGCCCCATGGTATACTATTTGAAAAAGATCCATTCTTTTGTTTTCTTGAGATTGAGGTGTAAGTTGGTGAATAGCAGTGGTCTGCAACTGGCACTATGATTGTAATTTTGAGAGGTTGTCATTTCAAGTCAATTCTTGTATATGGGCGTGTCAGTGAGCATGCAGTTCACAATTTGAAGAAAGAAGGTTTACTGCAACTCTGTTTTACTGAGAAAGTTCCCTCCACTTTGTTTTCTTTGTTTTTTTGCTGTTGACAGAGATCACAAGCTTTGTCAACTCTTGAGGGTTACAGCGGTTATGGAGCAGAACAAGGTGAAAAAGTATGTGGAAATCTTGATAACTAGCTTACCTTTTTTTCGGAATTTTAGATGTTTTACAATTGCAAAATTTGATTTTCTACCCATAGTCAAGTAGATCTTTTGCACACAAGATGTTAGAATTTGGCAGAAATAACATAGGATGGGCTATGTAACTGGCAGTTTAGCATCTGGTAGACTTGGAAGAAAATATAATTTCTTGAAAATTATCATTCTATTTTTCAAGGTTATAGAGCTGAATCATGTTGTCATTCTTTAGATTATGAACTTTCTGGCATTTGAAGAGTACATAAATTGTTGAATCGTGCAGCTATTGAGAACCGCAATTGCTTCGACATTTTATGGAGACCTTGGCATCGGGGAAGATGATATTTTTGTCTCTGATGGTGCAAAATGTGACATATCTCGCCTTCAGGTCAATTTAATTCTTTCGTATATCTTGATAAAGTACATGTGATTCAATCCCAATTTGTCTCATTTTAGAATAAACTTGGTTTATCTTGATTAATTTTCTCACAGGTTCTTTTCGGGTCTAATGTTACTATTGCGGTGCAAGATCCATCGTACCCGGTAATTTGTGTATCTTTTCTTTGAATCAGTAGTATAATTGTAAGAAATTTTCCATCGTCCCACTTCTTTTTATGTTTCTTCATCGTCTAAGATTCCTGAGTAGGAATTTTGTTTATTTTGCCAATATTGACTTTTTAGCTGCAAAGACAGTAGTCCGGTACTAGTGGTGATAGTCATAGACTTTTCAGAATCAACCTAGAGTTGCAGGTTTAAGGTTTGTGGGATTGAAAGAGATTGCAGATTTCTGAACAATAAGTCTTTGTTCTGATTACTTTTTGTAATTTGCAGGCTTATGTAGATTCAAGTGTCATTATGGGTCAGACTGGACTGTACCAGAAGGATGCTGAGAGATACGGAAACATTGAGTATATGAGGTGTAATCCCGAGAATGGCTTCTTTCCTGATTTGTCTAAGGTTTCTCGAACAGATATCATATTTTTCTGTTCACCAAATAATCCTACTGGTTCGGCTGCAACAAGAGAGCAACTAACACGGCTAGTACAATTTGCTAAGGACAATGGATCCATTATAGTCTATGATTCGGCTTATGCTATGTATATATCTGATGATAAGCCACGTTCTATTTTTGAGATTCCTGGAGCCAAAGAGGTAATTTTCAGTGGATAAACCACTTTTCCCTCTCCTGCTAGACTAGCCATGATTTTGTTGTCAGTTAGTTCCAGTTCTTCTCTAAACAATTCCTTGTCCATCTCATTGATGAATACAGTATTACTACCAGAATAATATATCGGTTATAGCTGTGGAATTTTTCTATTTCACAATCTATAGTTCTCCTGGTTGGTTATGATATCAATCCTTGATTTATTGTTTAATTGTAATACCATGACTAGGTTACTGGTTTGTGTTACTGTAAAAGTATTGGAGCACTCTCGTCATTTGCAAATGTTGCCAATTGTATATTGGACATGACAAGGAAATGATCTCATGTATGTGTTTGGTTGTGACATTTCAATCCATAACCTTGTAATAAGCATAGAATTTGCAGTGTTGTTTGTCATATTCATGCACGGCCTTCCTGCGATTCTTTTCTGCAGTGGTGATCTCCATATTAAAATTGTTATCGCTCTCAGCTATTCTGTTATTGGCCTCAAGAACAGAATAGAATAGTCTTTGTCCAGTAGATATCAAACATCCTATTTTCCATCTAGTCCTTGTGCTTAGTCTATATTTTACTTTGCATTGATTGAAAGATTGATGAGATAAATAGACAGATTTTCATTATTCTGCTCTTTGATTGGTTGGCATGAGCATCCATCTTGTGATCTGAGATTTGCTTCATCTACTATTATCCTTAGGTAACCATGCTGTCGATGGATACTGATAGTTATGTGTTTGTTTCTGCACTGCTGCAGGTTGCACTCGAGAC
Organism: Ricinus communis; assembly: GCF_019578655.1. Classification (NCBI taxonomy): domain Eukaryota; kingdom Viridiplantae; phylum Streptophyta; class Magnoliopsida; order Malpighiales; family Euphorbiaceae; genus Ricinus; species Ricinus communis. The sequence continues at coordinate 18,814,062 of NC_063261.1, read as the reverse complement.
GGCATCATTTAGTAAGTATGCTGGGTTTACTGGAGTCCGTCTAGGTTGGACTGTGGTCCCGAAAGAGCTTCTCTTTTCAGATGGCTTTCCCGTTGCCAAGGACTTCAATCGGATTGTTTGTACTTGCTTTAATGGTGCATCAAATGTTGTCCAAGCTGGTGGTCTGGCTTGCCTTTCAGAAGAAGGCCACAATGTCAGTTTTGTGTTCTTAGCTTATTCGTTGTTTTATGCTTTATTTAAACTCTTGGAGATATTAGTCTGAAATGAAGTACGATTAGAATCATGGATTTCTTTCATCTCATTGCAGGCAATGCAAAAGGTGGTTGGGTTTTACAAGGAGAATGCTGATATCATAATGGACACGTTTAATTCACTTGGTTTTAATGTGTATGGGGGGAAAAATGCCCCTTATGTGTGGGTGCACTTCCCTGGCCGGAGTTCATGGGATGTCTTCAGCGAGATTCTTGAGAAGACTCATGTGGTTACCACACCTGGGAGTGGATTTGGACCTGGTGGTGAAGGATTTATCAGGGTTAGTGCTTTTGGTCATAGGGACAATGTTTTAGAAGCGTGCAGAAGGTTCAAGCAGCTATACAAGTGATGTGGATTATACTTTGTTTCAGACCACCTTTTTGGCTTGAAGATTATCTTAGCTGCGTCCTTTCTAGTTGTTTCTGTAGTACTCAGATAATTTCTAGCAATGAAATGTGAAACATTTAGCATTTGTAAAAGGCCAATTTTTGGAGGTTGAGAATTTTCCCTATGTTGCGCTGTTTATTGTCATGATATTGTAACGAACAGTTCAGCATATTTATGGGTCCAAGAATGTTTTCTAACTAATACCATTGCTGGTGTATCTGTAACCCATTGTGATATCGTGATTGCAAATAGGAGATATCAGAATCTAGAATGGCACAGAAAGAAGTTAAAAAGGATCCCAAGATAAATTTGCTTTTCTAGCATGCACTGGTACTTGAAGCCTGTTTCAGTTGTACTAATATCCATAGAAATGTTCAAGGACAGCTTCAATCTTTGTTCTGAATAGAGGAAAGAAGAAGGATCAGCTGTCTGCAAATTGCTAGATAGTTTTCCTATCCAAGGCTTAAGCTCTCCATTGTTCCACAGAAATAATGCAGCAGCAGTAACAAGAACTTTGTGATCTCAACCACAACAGTGAAAATGGCAATGTTTGCTTATAAACGTAGAGGATAAAGCTCAGCTATCCAGCTTTTTAAACCAAATATCAAGTACACAGCCTACAAATAACAGTTACAGCTACATATGCTTACAATGGACATTTCCTATTTTACATGCACTAATGACTGGTATACACCCTAACCATTGTAACACTACTCAAGACTCTGACTACTAGTTTATGAGGTGATCTCTAAAGTTACAAAATTAGACACCTAAAACTGTTCAATGCTCTTCATAATCTCTGCCTTGCAAGTTGTCTTGTAATGACCAGTTTGGTTACACTTACTACAATGCACTGTATGTTTTTCACGATTTATGTCCTCTACGCAAATTCGTTTCTTTTCTGGGCGTCCTGGTGGCCGGCGAAATTTTGGGGGACGAACAATTTGAGCATCATCATCATCAATCGGACCGTCACTCATCTTTCCCCATTCAACTTTTTCAGGGATGGGGTGTATGTCTTCTGCATATGCCTTGTGGTAACTAGCAACAGTAAAACAATTTTCCGTATAGGCATATACATCTTTTCTACAAGAAATGATTGCTGCAACAGCATGTGAACATGGTATCCCATGAAGCTGCCAAGCACGGCAGGAACAAGAATGTGTCCCAATATTCACAATGTCTGAGCGCTCTGCTGATATAACCTCAAATTCAACTTCATCTGATCTAAGGACTTGATATATTGATGCATGATTAATGGCTTCAATCATGTGTTTCTCAGCAGAGGGAGTGAGGACTGAGAACCAAGAATTACTCTTCAGGCGCCGGTCCTCAAACTCAGCCATTAGTTTACCATGAATTTGCTCAATGACCTGAATTATAGGCAATTCTCGAGCTTCATGAATCCATCTATTAAATTCCTCAATATTTGAAGATACATGGCCATACCGTGTTCCTTCAAAGTACACCAAGGCCCACCGGGAGGGAGGAAATTCTTGCAACCACTTTGCAGCTGCAGATGAAACCTCTGAAATTTCAACCATTTTTTCTTTAAAAGCAGCAGTAGTGGTAGCATATGCAGCTTTCCACAAAAGATGTACAAGCCTTGTGTTCTTGAATTCTTTGCCAATGCTTTCACTCAAGTGGCGCATGCAAAATGCATGAGAAGAACTTGGGAATTTTCTCTTTACTGCATCTACAATGCCTTTCTGTCCATCAGAAAAAAATGTAAGCTGGGGCATATTCTCAACATTCATCTCCAATGCCTTCTGTAACTCTGACAAGAACCACATCCAGCTTTCATCATTTTCTACATCTAAAACACCAAATGCAAGTGGGAATAGTCCACCATCACCATCAAAAGACGTGGCAACAAGTAAAGTACCAAGGTATTTGCTCTTAAGTTGGATTCCTCCAAGCCCAATTATGGGCAAGCATCCATTCAAGAAGCCATATATGGATGCATAGAAAGACACAAAGAGCCTTTGGAACCGGTTATCTGAACCAGTAGTGAACACCTCTGCAATACTTCCGGGGTTAGTTCTTTTTAATTGTTCACAGTATGAAGGAAGTAGGCAGTATCCTTCTTCAGAAGAGCCATAAATTGCCGCAAGTCCCCGTTCCTTGGCACGCCAAGCTTGCTTGTAAGGAATAGTGATCCCATATTGCTTATGAATGTCATGCAATATATCCTTTGGTTTGTAATTGATATTATTTCGTAGTCGTTCCTCTATAAAGCTCACAATCCAATCTACAGAAGCTTGGTGGTGACCGTTTTGTGCATTTCTTCCACAAGTGTGAGTCCCTTCTAGGCTTCTTATTGTGAAGGTTAGAACATTAGGAAGCTTAACTGCACGAATACGCCATGGACAACCTTCTGAGGCACACTTAGCAAAGTATCTAATCAGGTCACTTTTTATTATACGAAGTTCAAAGTGTTGTGCAATTGCAGCTTCTTTAATTGCATTCCGAAAAGCCTTGACATCAGCGAACTCTTGACCAACAAAAAAAGTGTGGTCCTCCATTCCGTTATCAAGTCAAATGCAGAAATTGACCTCTTTGATAAAATAATCAGGCATTTAAGCTCACAAAAATGTCAAGCAACCATCAGCATTGAGGAATACATGCAACCTGTACCGAACAGTCCCACATGAGCTCCTTTCCAGAGCGATCATCCACACAAGGCCAAGAAGATGCCAGAACATCATATTCCAACTTTTTGCAGAGGAAGCACTGTGTTTTGTTCATGAAAAGACTAACAGTCAACTCGAGAAATCAGCTTAAATTAATTATTAACTATGCAAAAGGCTTTTATAGAAAGCACAACTTAATAATATGCATTTTCTTCTTACAAAACATACTGATAATATGCAGAACAAAGAGCTGACTCAGTTTAGATAGATTGATGGTCCCCAGATAATAAAAGCACCATTGGGGTCTTTAAAGGGCAGTCCTATAGATATACATTATACAGCTAATATGTTCAGAAATAGAAGATAGAAACTATTACTTTTCAAAAATCTGTTTCGCGATGCAGAACAAACAACTTATCTTTAAGGCTCTGAGATCTGATGAGTGTTATATAGAAAAGGGATCAGTGAATAAACAAAGAGGACCTCCCCAATACTCTCAACCACGAAAATTGATCAAATATTAATTTCATCATTTCTTAAAACCAGAATTAGTAGAAAAACGAAAAGAAAAGATGCTGTTGACCTACAATTGTATATCTAAAGAATGCATTTTTCTGGCAAATGCCTACTGTCTACAATTTAATACATCACAAAGATCACACATCTTATGCTAGCTGTTCAGCAATCAAAAAATTGTGTTAATAAACAAGAACTATCACCTATATTGCTCTTATAAATTAAAAGACTACTATCCATTTGTAATACTCCAGGTCTTACACCTATAAACTTCCCATATTTTGCATATTGAAAGCTAAGTTCTCACTCATTCGAAAAGAGAAAGAATATGAAAATCATATATTATCCTTCTACTTTATCACAAAATTATTCATTTAAAGCTGGTAAATCAAAGAAAAAAAAAGGGAGAGAAAAATTCCTAATCGGTAATAATATATCTGTCATCAATAACATGTCAAATTAACAAACAAACTACACAATTATCAATCTGAACATAATATATGAAACAAACCCAGAAGCTAAGAGATATTCAAACAAAACATGGTAGACTGAGCAGTAAATAGAAACATGGAAAAAACCCTCTAAAGATGCCAATTAGAGCTAAAAGATCTAGAAGGTAGAGCTAAAAATAATAGTCAAGTGACAAAGGACACATCTTTTTATGAGGAAAAACAAAGGTGGCATTTTTTTTTCAAAAAAAAACACATCCAACACATAGAAAAAGAACATATAAACATATATAAGCAGATGGGTTTTTGTTTGATATGTAATTACTGACCCTTAGATTCAAAAACACATACCCATATCAGAAGATTTTGGAAATGGAAATAGAGCTCAGGCAAGAGAGAGAGAGAGAGAGAGAGAGAGAGAGCAGTTTTGGAATTCTGTTAGAGGTTTAGGCTGATTCTGTCACACTGAGGGGTACATTATGTTGCTTTCAGAATATACAATGAGGGTATTTCCGTAATAGAAGTTTCATGACTCTTTTGTTTAATTTTCCGCATAACATAATGCAAAATACAATCAAACTATATATCATTTCAGTTAAAAAAAAAAGAAATACTCTTATCATATCCAACTCTAAATTAGGATTATATACTGATATATTAAATTTTTTAAGAAGATACTAACTCAAATGATGAAAAATATTTTTAAATTTTTTTTAAAAGTTTGATAGAATTTAAAAAGACTAAAAAATTTTTACTTGTTAGTGTATGAGACCGCCAGATAAATGGTTATATAAAAAAAAATAAAAATAATTACAAGAAAAATATCTTGGTATGTGATTTTTTCAAATAAAGGAAGATATATGGTTAAAAATTATGATAAAAAAATATTTTTTTTATTAATATCGATTAGTAAAAATTTAATCATTTTTATTTTGGTCAGACATTATTATTATAATTTTATATTTGATAATATAGATTTATATCTTAACAACTCAAAAATGTCGTTGTTTGACAAATTGATCTCGTCCGATAAGTGACTTTTTAAATCGCGATTTAATAAATAAATAATGGAATTAGGATTGTAAGCTCCAAAATTCACATTATTAGATAAAAACAATGTGATATTGATGATTGATCGAAGGTGACTGAATTTTACAAATCAAAAAATTTTAATGATAACAATTCTTTTTTTTTTTTTCATGATTTGTAATCATATACGTCTTTTAGCTCTAAAACAAAAATCATATACTTAAAATTGTAAAACAGTAAAACTAGAGATGTTTTTTTACTTAATCTAGAAAAGTAATAATATTTTAAATTTTATAATTAATTTATACATATCATTAGTTCAATTTAATAAATATATCATAGACAAAAAATACGGATAACTCCTTCATTTTTAGCCAAATTTAATTAAGCTCTGAAATTTTAGGTGGGACAATTAATTTTTTGAATTAAATAATATGAAACAATTAAAGCCCTTTTCGCAACTTCATTATTATTACCGTTAACTATTTTGGTAAAAAATACGAATAATCTCCGAACATTTTGCCAAATCTCAATTAAACTTTTAAACTTTAAGTTAGAACAATTAAGTTTTTAAATTAAATAATATGAAACAATTAAACAAGTTAGAACAACTATTCTTCCCTACAACGCTAAGTATTGCACGTCTCCAGCTGTTTGAAAAGATAAAATTCGAAGAAGAGAAATTAATTAGAGTTGATTTTTTACTGTTGTAATGCATATATTAGATGAGAATTCTAACTGTTTTCTTTGATTGGGAACAAAAATTTTCAAATGTAATCAAACCCCACATTCATTGAGATTCTATAAAATTATAGAGTTCAAGGCATCAATTGTTGATAAAGAATGCTAGTATCCGGTTATGAAGTAAGGATGAAGAGAAAAAGAATCTGTATCAATATCTTGATAGAATAAGTTCACAAAGCAAATACAGAAAGTTTATGAACTAAACATGGCCGTAATGAGCAGTTGTTATTCACAAATCTAGGAAGGAAAAAGAAGCCATATGTCCTTGTACCCAGTACAGTTCAATCAAATTCATATCTGTAAACAAAATATCCATGTTCACTTACATGATCCAATACTCTCTGGTACTGAAGGTCAACCATTTCATGTCTGAATTCAGTTAAGGAAGCCATGATGCCAACATGACAGCAGAATTTCCATTTCTAGCCGAGCTAACAGCATATCGCAGAACAAGCAATCACCTGATATATGGCTGAAAAGTTTCAATTGAACTTTAGAAACTAGATCGATATCATTTATGCATTATGGAATATGTAAATTGAAAAGCATTTTTAATACTAAAATAAGCTAATAATGATGGAGTTGGAATTACTTGCTCAAGAAAAGCAAGACCATTATGTTTTCAGACTGAAGAACTGCCTGTCTCATAAAAATGCATAGCAGCAGATGATCCAATATATTTGATTGGAACATGAGCTATTCTCAGCCGATCTTCCCCAGACTCCTCGTTGCACCTTTCTTCGAGATTGGGACAGGCTTGAATAGAGAGATGTTGTAGAGCAGTCAGAAGTTTCACACCTTCTGGTAACTGTTCTAGATTTTGACAGTCTGAGATTATCAAAGATCTGAGAGAAGTAACGTCACCAAGTTTCTCCGGCAAGGCTACTAACCCATGACAACTCCCAATTTCTAAGCAATCCAGTGTTGTGACATTGCAACTCTTCAGGAAGAGATAAAATCTGAGGACAACTTATGATAGTTAAACTGCGAAGAGCAGAGAGGTGATGCAAACCCTTTGGCAAAGAAACAAGACTTGGACAATACATGATGGTCAAGTGCTCAAGATATGTGAGATTCTGCAAACTCAATGATAGAGAAATCAAATTACTGGAGTTCTCAATGGATAAACTTCTAAGAGAACTCAGACCTCCAATTCCATTGTGTGTCATGGAAACTATACTGTGACAATCAGTAATCTCTAAAGACTCCAAAGCCTTAAGGTTCTGAAAACCCTGAGGCAAAGAGGATAGAACTTCACACCACCGTATTTTTAATGACTTCCGTGCAGCAAGCGTACACAATTCTGATGGAAATAAGCAAAGTTTGGGGCAAGAGATGATCTCCAGAGAAGTAAGAAAAGGATTGTTAGTGAGAAATTCTCCTGAGAGAGATACCAAGTCTGCAACTTTCTCAATTGCAAGGATTTTAAGGGAGGATAGAGCATGCATGGAATTAAATAATGTTGCACTGCAGCTATGCAGTTCCAAATGTTGAAGAGACTCAACTATCGGCGCTGCAGTCAGCTTCGGACATTTTTTGACAATCAATTTGCTCAACACAGGGAAGGCATCTCTTCCATCTGCAGCAAACCATTCCTGCAAGTTAGGAAAATCACAGAGAACAATTTCTTTGAGTGAAGGGAATGGCCTTTCAGTAATGTCACCATAGAACTCTCTTCCAATGTAGGTCACAGCAGGCATTCCATGTAGGGAGAGAGTACAAAGAAACACGACATTCCGTAATACAGGAAGACAATTACAGTTCTCAAAGTTGATAAGATAAACTCAGTCAGATTCGGCAAGATCCATTTTGGAAATCTTGTTCCCTTGTATCCTTCCACGATGAGTTTCTTCATATTTTGATGTGGTTGGAGCCCTTTGGCAGCATTCCACATTAGGATCAAGAAGGTGTCTTGATGATGGTCCAGGTGATTGATTCTGTTTGCTTTTTTCAGATGCAGCTTTTCTGTCTCCCTCCATTGGACTTAATGTTGACTTGTCATAATTTTTCCCCCGATATAGTCCTGAGCTTTTGCTCATCTGTAATGTAGCTACTGTATCTTCTTCCATTAAAGAAAGGCGACATGGAAGTTAGTGCTTCACATCCAGTTATATTGAGATGCCTTAGGTTTATCATGTTTGCAATAAAAGGCAATTCCTGAAGATTATAGCAACCACATAGATTCAATGTTTGCAAAAATGGTAGTTTCTCAATAGTACCATAGCCTAAGACCCCGATAGGTGTGTAAGAGAGATCAAGATCTTAGGCACAATAAATTGCTTATACTACAACACAACTCATCAAGTACATAAACATTCAAATCTAGTACACGTAAGTATGGAAAACTTGTAACTAAGATACAAGCAGTTTCATTAGATTCACCTCGTGGAAATAATATGAGGGTACGCAAGTGCTTGGCTTCGTACAGTGATATGGGAATCTTAGGAGAGCAAAAATCACATATGACAGATGAATGACGAGTTTGTGCAAGATTACCAGAAGGGAGGCTTGCTCTAGTATGACAGACTCTTTTCTTGTGATGGATTGTGCTAGATCATGAACAATATCATGCATTCTGTATCTTTTTATGCCATTTTTGCCAGCTTCTCCTGTATCCTGAAAGAAAGACATCCACAATAAATCCTGAAAGTACTCATCACCTCTAACCTCTGGCGGTTTGTTTGCACCATCTGATAGTATTAAGCCTGCTGCCATCCATCGGATTACTTTTTCCTTCTGGATTTCATATCTTTTTGGAAAAATCGAGCAAAAGGAGAAGCAATCCTTGAGGTGAGATGGTAAATGAAGATAATTCAGCCTTAGAGCTTGTAAAACTCCAGTGTGGCATACACCCAGCTTCCAAAGCTCACTGTTCTGCACAAACAGCCACTCCTTTTCCCTCTTTTGAAACGCATCAAACTTCCCAACGTTTTCGCAGCCAACGGCAGGCCTCCACATTTCTTGATAATCTCCTTTCCTATTGGTAAGAGATTCTGATACTTCTCTTCTTCCTGTTGAAATGCTCGATGCTCGAATAACTTCCAACAATCTTCTTCAGCCAAGCCCTCCAAATAATATGGACAAGATGGAGAGCTCAATGACTGCCATCATTACCCTTTTCACATCAAAATCATCTGATATAACCGAAATCTTAAAATCATGAAAATCATTACTTCTTCATCATTATATGCTAGCTGAGCAAGTTTTTTCTTGCCTAGTCCACCTATTCCAATGACAGGAATGAACGACACATTTACTTCTTTCGACAGTAACAGTTTGACTATCTTCTCCTTATCTTCCTTCCTCCCAAAAATTTCTGATTCCAGAATGAAAGGGCCTGTCTCCCTTTTATCAGATTGCACAGTGACTATGTCATCTTGTCTTAAATGGAACACGGAACATTCCATAGCTAGCGCTTCTAGTTCCTGAAGCATCTTCCTGACCTCATCAGCATCCAGCTTGACCTGTGTTGCTTGAAAAGTTCCAAGAATTTGGTGTGGTTCTTGCACATTAAGTTTTCTTGAAAGAGCTGTGAGCTTGTCAAGCACGTCTTCAGCATTATAAGTTGCATTCTTGAGTTTGAATAACCAAGTTCTAACAGCTTTATTGGTCACCTGTTGATCTTCAGCTTCTTCAAGTACAGCCTGTGCCATTAACAAGGCTTGTCAGTTTGTGAAAGTTGTCACTAAGACCCCACAAGTTACCAAGCTTTTGTAGGATTGGAGAAGCTAATCTGTCAAAAATTACCTGCAGAATTGCAGATAGGACTATTTCTGCCATTTTAGCTGCACGTATAGAATTAGAGAACTGTGGCTGGAAGAAATATGAGGAAGTGAAAATTTTCTGATCCAAAGATCGGTCACCAGATTGAGACTTTGTAGGATGCTTCAAGACCCAAAATGGTGGAGTCAGTACCATAGTTTATATTTCGATATTTCATTTACGATAATTTACCTTGTCATCCCTTGAATTCATGTACATTTAAAATTAATAAAATTATTATATCTTGCTTCAAACCTGAAAAACAAAAACAAACAGACAAGAAAAACTAGAAAGGATAAGAAAAAGAAAAAGAAAAACAGCCCCAGACACTAAGCTCTCACCAACCTAGGCCAGGCCACTCTCCACATATCCCTCTCTAACCTATGAGAAATCTCAGGAGGAACAGCTTGCAACTCATGAAGGCCTCTTGTATAGTATAGGGCTTATTCGCTAGCCAAACAGCAATTTGATTCTCTTCCCTGTAAACATGCCAATCCTCACTTCTAAAAGCTTTGTTTTATCTTTGGTCCTATCCTTTTGTCTAACACCACGCTTTTCTCTGTCTCCTGTTCTGAAATCCTATCATTGGCTAAGACACATTTCAATAGCATTGAGCTGGGAAACCTTTTTTTTTTTTTTTTCTAACTTTCTGTCAGCGTGAACTTTTTCCTGTTGCCTATAAACTGCAAGGAAATTCTTGTGCCTTCTATGAACAACAGGTTAAAAGCAAGTATATGATCCAATTTACAAGTGAGATAACAGGCATGCCTCTTTTGAGCACAAATGTTATTAGCTATTGCTATATCAGTACATGCCCTTCTGTTGAATACCAATCAGTGGCCATTAACAGCACTCAAGTGGTTATGATTTTTTTTCTAAAGATGATTTGCATATTTAAACATGTATTCTAGCTCAATAAGGGATATAATCCTTTTGCCAGTTTGAGTTTTAGGCTTCATATTCTTGTTTGATGCGGTTCTATGATACGTTTAATTGTGAACTAGAATGAGGTCAAGCAGAAAACATAAGCTAACAAGTAACTATAATTGGCAGAAATTTAGGATATGTATCAAAATTTAGAAACAAAACAGATCTTAGATGAATTATTAGCTCTTCAGTTTTTGACGTACTCGCTATCTAACATAGAACTAATGAAAAATTAATTACATATCATTCCAGAAAAAGCTTGGATTTGTGAATCAAAATGTAGTTGAGTATCATCATGCTCGAGTTTTAGAATAGCTTCCGCTTCTTTCAATTTTCTTATAAAAGGATTCTTTAAGTGCTCTTCCAGTGTTTCCTGATTAATCTCCCTTAACAGAATCAACACTTGCTGCTAGGCTTGATTTTGCAGCCAGGAGTCTGCTTGCACGCTTTCTTAGAAAAGGCGGTATAGTCTTGCATTTCTCTGTTTGGTCGATATAGCCTACAGGAAACTGAAAATTTGCAATGGAAAGAACCTGCAACATCGATTTTCTTCGAACCAAGGAGCCAAATGTCACAAGCAGGTCTGCTGGCCAACTCTGGAAGACCACCAGCAGTTACTATAAGCTTCGCTGCGGTGAAAGTGCCAGCAAGAGAAGCAAGATTAGGAGCAATCTACGAGATGTCTCGGTTTTCTGAATCAAGATCAAGAAGTTGATCATAATGTGGATACAAATTTTCCTTTTTGGCTCCTGAATATCAAAGTAATCTTGCAAACTACAAAGCACATCTAGAAAATTTCTGTTTCAACTCTAGAAAATCTGTCAGTAAGCTAATATTTTAATTGTCAGTAAATCACTTACAAAATGTTATGCTTCCAAGTTTCATTTGCATGTGCTTCTATGCAATTTCTTGCTGACAGAGAGTCAATAATTTTCTATGAGGAGCTATTGAACTCAATCACTTGCTGCCGTTACTCTTCAGTTTTCTGTTGAGGTCTATCCTGTAGAGGTACTCAATTTGGATTAGTGATTGATTTCTAGGTTTCGTCGTAATTCCAAAAAAAAAAAGAGAAAGTTCGAAACAATTGGAATTTGTTTGGTTCTATGGGTCCCTTCCTCTTCCTTCTATATTGTAGGGTTAAAACCAAAAAAAATTTGTTGTCTTCCTGGTGTTTTCTAACATTTTCAATAAAACCTTCTCGTAAAAGTATTTTAATAATGTTTTCGGTGATGTTAGTGAATGCTAGAATTAACTGAACAGGCGGATACAAAAGGGTGGACAATTAGATAGAGCTGCAGGTGCTGTAGCAAAACTGATTGCAAAAGATGGGAAATCGGCCACATCAAAATTACCTTATAGAGAGGTTCATTTAATATCCAAAAACTGGGTTGTATGGTCCTAGAATATGGGTGTCTGATCTTTATGGACTAATTGGAAAGGTACTAACAATCCATCCTTCTCCTCTAAAAGGGGATTTTAGTAAATACTTGCGGTTAAGGTAACGACTTCGGGCATGGCCAGCTCCCATAGTGTGACGGGCGATGTGTACAAGGCCCGGAAAATAATTTACCGTCGTATGGCTGACCGACAATTACTAGCTATTCCGGCTTCATGCAGGCGAGTTGCAGCCTGCCGAACTCGATTATTTCCTAATAATTGTTGCACTTCACAAGTCACATTAATTTCTTGACCAATAGTATCCCGACCCTTAACTACCAGAGCGTTGTAAATTTAGGCATCTTTTCCGGGGGAAAAGCTACATCGGAGAAGAACGTTTATTTAAATCCTTCAGCCTTTAGTATGGAAAAAATGACCCATATGCAACCTAAAGGAAAAATAATATACAATATCATACGGTAAGTGCATTACATCTTTATATCAATTGATTTAAGCAGAAAATAATAGATGTGATGTAGTTAGCTGGAAATATTTGAATATTTATGCTAATTTGAGACTTTCAGAAATGTCAGCATTATGTTTGGTTGAAACTATTATGAAATTCATTTTATATATAAATAGATTTTATTTCTTTCTGTAATTAAATTTATATGTATGTTGCGTTAAATAATATTGAACGGAGTATTTTAGTCTAGTAAAAATATATTGATATACTTTTTTATATGGAATTTATTTAAAATTTTATCTATCTTGTTATAATTTAGTTTAATTATTACTAATTTTACAAGCTTATTAAGTAGAATTCGGAATGAACTTTCATTTCAACTAAATAAATAAAGTTTAAATTTATAATTAAATTTATAAAATTTATTTCAACAAAATATAATGTAAAAAGTGCTCCAATTTTAATTTTACTATATTTAAGATAAATTTACCGACATCAATTATTATATGAGATTTTTTTTCCTTTTGAGTAAATATGAGAAGAGCTGGCGTGTGAGCCGATCCTTTCAAGTGTTAAGCAAGACTTATTTACTTATTTATATGTGAGAGGTTTCGTCCTTCCTAATTTATAAAAAATCCTTAGTATTTTTAAATTTTAGAATTTATCGATTTATTTGTCAGTTTTAACTTGCATATAGAAAAAAGAAAAAATAAATTCCTGATAGATCTTTTTCTGCTACAAATTGAGGACGACATAATATTTAATCATGAAGATCAATACCGAGGTAAGGAAATTTATATTATTTTTTAAAAAATTTATATAGAATTGAAAGTAGAATTCATCGTCGGACATGTATCAACGAATTTGATCTACACTGTGAAGAATTGATAATAAAGTATGTGAATATATTATCTTTTGCCCTTTTCTAAGGTGTTTTTTGTAAAGTTATTTTATTTAGTGATTTTCTTAAAGCTATATTATCATGAGACTATTATTGCTTTTCAAGTTTTACAATTCTAACTTTTTACCACCTGAAATAATGGTATATTCATGGAATTTCTTTGAAAATATATGTCTATACTGATGATATTATTATATTTAATCCACTTCGGACCGCGTTATTAGTGTTTACCCAACTCCTTGACTCAAGGTTTTGAATACAAACATAGGACACTTTAGTTTAACAACATTTAGCATATTGTTTAATCAAAATGAATTAGTTTTTTAAAGTGAAGGATTAAAGATAAGTTTTATGCTTAACACATAGCTCATTTATTAAGACCGGAATTCATTTTAAATTCACCGTTTTTAATTTAAAATTTATTTAGAAATTCTATCTATTTTGATAATTAGCCTCAAATTTTGAAATTAATTTTAAGAAACACCGAGCATGCAACCACTGTACAAAACAAGAACTCCTTGTGGTAAAAGTGCCCATGGTATTGAAACAAATACATTGTACTATAATATGAAAATCTCATCAAAGGATTGTAAATATCTAAATGAATCTAAAATCATTATAGTAAAGATTATTTGAGATTTCATCTAGATTCTGTTATAATGATTTGAGATTCATAATAATCTAGAGCCATTATGATGAAATCTGAAATAATCTTTACCATAATGATTTTAAATTCATTTAGATATTTACAATCCTTTGATGAGATTTTCGTATTTATTATCATTTCCCTTTTCACTTATATATAAATGCCATTCAAGAATACATAAGCATTAAGGAAACAAACATAAAAATGGGGAAAGAAAGAAAGAAAGAAAATGCAATATCAACATATTCAGGGGTTGTCAATATTGTAGCAATCCAAAGATGAATTGGGTCATTGTTCATGGCAATTCAGCTTCACTCTCACTCCTTCCATGCCTTCTTTCAGGCAAGAAAGTCACCAAAATACCTATTAGTAATAATGTTGTTTGCTTTATTTTTTTTTATATGATCCACTTGCCACATGTAAAACTTGTTCCAGTTTTCTAATTTTTTTTAAATGTTTATTCTACAGTGACATACTATTGGAGCTTGATGCATTTTGTTTAGACCTGGGTCAAGATGTAGATCCAATAGTAGCTGAAAGAGTGGAGGAAGTGGTCCATATGAGAATTCTAGACTAAAAGAATACTCATGTGGACTTTTTTAACAGCTCACCTAGTCAGGAATCTTTTAGAGTTTTCTAATCATGAACTCAAACCATGAATAAAATAAATATTACGTGGGAAATGTATCATGATTAGAATGATAGCAATATTGTGCCCTGACCAAAAGTCTCATATTCTCTTGTCGACTAAAAGAGTTTCTTCCACTATCTCGAGCTAATCTAATTCATCTACTCCGGCCTTTGGTCTTTTGGCTAAAGATTGAATAAGGATGAAAGGAGATTAAAATGGATTATATAACTGTTGATACCTATTAGCTCTAGATTGTGAAAGATGAGATTTGAGGTTAAGGTACGGGGATTCAATGGCATAGGTGGGCTAAATCACAGGTGAAGGGTGTCTTAAGAAACTTGCAAGTTTTCATTGCAACAAGTATTCCACTGATTTGTCGAATTGTATTTGTGGTGAAGGGAGCTTTCCCAAGGGGAAGATCTTGGACGCTGCCGCTTGTTAACTTGCAAGATTAAGCAATTCAAATAACCAGCAAGATTATGAAAGCAGTTACAAGGAATTTAAAGCATAATTACAAAGATGAAATTTCTTTTTTTTTTTTTTTTTTTGGCTTTACAAACATTATATTTAACTTGGAATGATGAAGATATTGTGTATTTGATTTAACAAAGAGCTTAGAACGATTTATGAAATTTGATCAGAATGATAGTGTAATACTACCTAAAAGAATTACATTCTTGTTTGGGACAATGAAAATTTTAATCATTGAACCAACATTGACAATATGTAGGCAAGAATTATACGAATACACTTGATTTTCTTTTCCTTTCGTCTCCTGAGTATCTATTTATTTTTGTGAACTGTAAACCGTACTTTGAAAGTTTCTGTTTCAACACTGGAAAATCTGTCGGTTAGTTTATCACTTGGAAATTGCTATGCATTCAAGTTTCATTTGCTTCTGCTTCTATTCAATTTCTTGCTTTCGGATGCGCTGACAGGATTTCGGAGAAGAACGTTTATTTGACTTCTTCAGCCTTTAGTATATATGGAAAAACTGATTCCAGATGCAAACTAAAGGGGAAAAGAAAAACAATATCTTAGGAAAATAATAGATGTGACTTGAAATAGAAATGTAGTTAGCTGGACATATTTTTATTTCTTTTACTTCTAAAACTATTTTAAAGTTATTTTCATGGGAATTCAACAAAAGTAGAAAGAAAAAAAAATACCATTTCTTTTTAATTATAAGAATTGAAACTCATGTGGGAATTTAATGATTCTATTACAATGGTTTCAGGTCTGCAAGATCATGTATTTCGGCCTCCATTGAAGCCAATTAAGCAAAAAATATGTCATGAAATGACAGAAAAGGCTTAATTTCCTGGTTCATATTAATTATGTTCCCTATTTTGAGTTGTTTGAAAATATATCTATATACATTAAAACGTACTGTATTAGGAATATGAATGGAATAAAATAATTAACTAAATCTTCTAAAAGTATTTCTAACATTTGGTTGAAATTATTATAGAATTCATTTTATTTGTAAATAGATTTTATTCCTTTTTTAGTCAAATAATATTAATGGGAGTAGTTTAGTTTTATAAAATATCTTAACTTGGCTACCTGTATAAAACTTATTAGAAAATTTTATCTATTTTGAAAGAATTTAAATTAAGTATTATAAATTTTATAAGCATAAAATGAACTATTATTTCAACTAACTACATAAATATTGAATTTACAATTAAAATTTTTTAAAAGGTTTTAAAGTTCATTTCACCAAAATATGATATAAAAAGTAGTCTTAGTTCTAATCTATTATATTTATGGTAAACTTATCGACATCAATGATTATTTAAGGTTTATTTTATTTTGAGTAAATATAAAAAGGGTTGACCGGTGAGCCGATCTTCTCAAGTGTTAAGTGATGCTTATCGACTTATTTATACGTGCGAGATATTGTCCTTTCTAATTTATAAAAGAATTTTTAGTCTTTTCAGTTCTAAAATTTATCGATTTATTTTCCAATTTTAACTTGCATAGAAAAAAAATAAATTCTTTTCACTTTCAACCTGCAACTTGCACAAAGAAAGACATATCATTTTGCTACAAATCGAAGACGACATAATATTAAATTGTAAAGATCAATACTGAGGTAAGGGGATTTGATGGAATATTCATGGGATTTCTTTGAATATATATATGTCCATGAAATAATGATGATATTATCATATTTAATCCACCTTATTAGTGTTTACCAAACTCTTGAAGTAAAGGATTTGATTATGAAACATAGGACACTTTGGTTTTACAATATTTAGCATATTGTTTAAGCTAAATGAATTATTTATTTGAAATAAGGATGGATATATTTTATGCTTAACACATTGCTCATATAATAGAACTGAAATCCATTTTAAATTTACAACCTCATTGGTCTATCTCTACTAATTTGAAATTTATTCACAAATTCTCTCTATTTTAATTTAATTAGCCTCAGATTTTGAAATTAATTTTAAGAAACAACCAAACGGTGCATGCAATCCACCGTACAGAACAAGAACTCCCTGTAATACAAGTGCCTATGGTATTGCGACAGAATACATTGTATTAATAAATTATAATAAATAAGAAATCTCATTATAAAACTGAAAATGTCTAAACAAATCTAAAATCATTATAACAGAATCTGTAATAATCTAGAATCATTATGGTGAAATCTAAAATAATTTTTACTATAATGATTTTAGATTCATTTAGATATTCTAAATCCTGTAAGATTTTCTTATTTATTATTATTTCCATTTTGAGTTATATATAAATGCTAAAAATATGTAGGTATTAAGAAAACACACACAAAAACGGAAGGAAAATAAAAAGAAAGGAAGAAAATGCAATACCAATATATTCAGGGTTATCAACATTATGGTAATTTATAGTAGGATTAGATTGTTGTTTATGACAATTCAGCTTGACTCTCACTCTTTCCGTGCCTTCTTTCAGGCAAAATACTCACCACAATACTTATTAGTAAAGATGTTACTTGCTTTACTTTATTTTCCATATGATGCACTTGACACTAATTTTCTATTTTTTTTAATTTTTTAAAATATTTATTCTATAGCGACGTAATATTGGAGTTTAATGCATCTTGTTTAAACCTAGGTTAAGATGTAGATTTAGTAGTAATTGAAAGGGTGGAGGAAATTGTCTATATGAGAATCCTGGACTAAAAAGATATTCATATTCACTCTTATAACAGCCCACCTAATTGGAAATCTGTTAGAGTTTCTAATCATGAACTAAAACCATGACATAAACAAATATTACATGGGAAATACTTCATAGTTAGCATTATAGTAATATTGTGCCATGACCAAAATTGTAGAAAAATATGAACCTGATAGAGCAAAATCACAGCTAATAATTTGAGAAAATAAAAATAAAGTAAGACAAAATACACAATCGAACACACAGATTTACGTGAAAAACCCCTAAACAAATTAGGGTAAAAACCACGGGCAAGGATAGAAGAATTTTACTATAAGAAAATAATAGGAGTTACAAATTCTCTATTTATAAAGGAGAAAACATTACAATTCTCTCTTTATAATAAGAGAACAATAATTGCTTAACTCTCTAATATTTTTCTCTTATTTTTGGGATGATAGAATAACAAGGTGAAGCCTCTATTATATAGGCTTGGAAGGTACCTCAACATTGTTAACTTAGCAATGTGGGAGAAATACTCCTCAAAAATTAATAACTTAACAATGTGGGAGAGATACAAATCCCTAAATGTCAACAGAATTGGAGCATAATTGGACGTCAAAGTTGCCGAAACGAGCTAAGTACGAGCATCAGGAAGCTGAACATGGCCGTGTTCCTAACACGGGCATCAACACAGTCGTGTTGCGTGCATCAAAACATCAAAGAAAAGGAAGTTCTTAGGGAGCACGGCCACAGAGAGTAACACGGCCAGGAACACCAGCCCGTGTCCCCAACACGACCGTGTTGGCGGCGACAGGGGGAATAGTTAAAAGAACGAAGAGAGGAAAGAAAAAGGGGAGGCTAGGGTTAGAACGTCCAAAAGCCTAATTTTTCTCTCTCTAAGGATTTTCTGAGCTAAAACCAAGAAGAAAGGAGACTTGGATCAAGGTTTCAATCGGATTCCCTTCATAGATTGAAGATTGGGCGAGGTTCGCTGATTGGTTCTCAAATCGAGCAAGAGGCAACTAGGGTTTGAGATTTCGAATTTGCAAATTTAGGGTTTTTCATTCAGCTTGAAAGAGAAGGGTGTACATGCCTTTAATTTTCTTTTCCTTATTTTGTTCCCCAATTGCTTTAACCATGAACATGGGTAGCTAGATCTTTTGAACGCATTGGGGTTCACCTTTGTTGATGGATTATGCTTAATTGTTAGTTTTATAATTGTCATTCTTGCAATCTTCTTGCTATTTAGTAATAAAAGTTTGATTCAATTAATTTGAGACGTTGAATTAATTGTTTATTGGGTTGTTTCTTGACATTGAGAAATGCTTGTTACAAGTGGACATTGAATAGTAAGGACTAGTAGTTAACACTTAGAGATAAGGTTGATTTACTCGCCGGATTAAGAATTAATAACTCTTAATAGTTTTAAATCATACTTAATGCTAATCTGTAGTAATCCGATAGGAAGAGATTCCATTAGATTAGTGCAAGTTTAGGAATTCGGTAAGCTCGAGAGAGGAACCGGGATTCAATTCTGGATTTAGGCACGGGTAAGCAAGATCGGCAATCCATAAAATTCATCTTTAGAATTCCATCACTTACGCTCCCTTTTGGGTTTGTTTCTCTCCTTGCAATTGTCTTTTGATTGTTCGTTGTCCTTCATTTACTTATTTGCACTCATAACCATTAGCTGGTACGTTAGAACTTTCACACCCTATTTCAGACTAGATAACATAGTAAACGGTAGTAACTCTAGGTTCACCCGATCTTCAGGGATACGACCTTGATACTCACTAGTACTAGGCTGCATCGGTAGGTTCACTGCCTTAGGTGTAGGTTGCATAAAGAGCTCATTAAGTTTTTGGCGCCGTTGCCGGGGAGCTGTTTGAAAACTAGAGTGAAATTTGCTATTTGTTAATTTAGCCATTTTTTTTCTTTCTTATTATTTTATGATTTTTTTGTTTATTTATTTTATTTTATTTGTACATATTTATTTAGTTTAAGTTTATGATTCAGATAGTGAATGATAAGGAGGTTCAATGCTAAACTCAAACTCTTTGTATGACGCATTGGAAAATGGGAATAGGAACCAAGAGAGTGCTAAAAATTGGGATACCCGTGCATCTTTAGAAGCTCGAGTGGAATCGTTTTGCAGGGCTACCGATCAACTTTCCACTCCTATCCTTTCATCTCAAGTTTTTTGTGATTTTTATTGTGGTTTACATTTGAGTAATGATTGTCCATTGTGTAGTGATTTTACTCCTTATTCTTATAACTGTGAACAGGTGAATTATACGGGCAATTGGCCAAATGACTCGTATGGAAGCACCTATAATCAAGAGTGGAGCACTCATTCACCCTATGGATGGAGCTTAGATGGCCTAGAACCACAAGAATCTCAGCAACCACATCAGCAGCCTAATCTTGCACCTTCAACTCAAGATGAAGAGTTAGTGTCGGAGGAGCTGATGATGAGGTTCATTACAAGTCTTGATGACAGATTCCAACAAACAGAGAGGATACTTGAAGATCAACAAGCCTCGATTAACAACATAGAGCATCAAGTAGGCTTAATCTTCAAGTTACTAGGTGAAGAGCAATTGGAAACTCCATCAAACGCTACTGAATCCGAGGAGCATTTGAGTGCCATCACTTTGCGTTCAGGTGAGAATTTTTCTGGTTTATCTACTATGTTTGACGATGATGCTTCTGTGCAGGACGATTTCTTGAACATGGAGATGGAACCAGAAAAGGAAGAGGCGAACATAATTCCTCTGAAAGACTATCAACAGGAATGTACAGTTGATGATGCTGAGTTGCAGTTAGAGGAATTGTTGGTAGATTTTTCACAAGTCCCTTTGATGATGGAAGATGAGCACAAGTTATCCAATGAAGAAGTCTTGGAGGAGCTCAAGTTTCTTCTAGCAAGTGAACCAAGCCAAGGACTAGAGAAAACTATCAACGTTCCTGAAGAAATTGCCCAACCATCGATCCTTCCAATTGGTGAAACTCCAGCTTTCAAATTGGAAGAGCCCCTAGAGCATCATGACTACGTGCAATTATACGAGGAGCGAGTCTTGCCCAACATACTAGCAGCTTGCTTCATAGTCGGGAAGAGGAAGTCGACGATTATCCCTTTAAGTGGATACTTGAAGCCATTTGCTTGGAAGAAGGATGGATGGTCGTCAATCCCCACCGTTTGCTTTTCACCATGAGTCCAGCTAAGAAGACTCATCACATCAAAAAGAAGCGCTTTTCAGAGGCACCCCAAATTTTATTTTATTTTTTTTATTATTATTTTTTTTTATTTTTTTTACCCTTTCATTTTGAAACATTTTATTAGTTTTAGTTTTAATATTTTATTTAATTTTTGTTTCAATTTTGATTTTAATTCTTTATTTTATTATTTGCAGCCATTCCTCTACCACAGACTAGCCAACCCTCTGATATACCTGCTGATGCACCTATTTTCACTCCGGAGCCATAATCAAGGCAGTATTAGTTTCTTTTTCCTTTTTCATTTCATATATTTTGTACACTGAGGACAGTGTGTCCTTCAAGTGTGGAGTGGTGATATCAATATATACTTACTTTCATATTCTATTATTTTGTATATGAAATTCAGATCCTTTTCTAGTGTATATATCACATTTCATTTATTCCATATCAGTTATTTGTTTATTCTTTGTGCAATTTTTTGTAAAATTTTAAAAAATTTTCACTTTGTTTCGATGCTCTTACTGTTGACTTGCTTTTCAAATCCTGTTTATGTCCATGTGATCGGGTAAAACCGATAGTGTTGAGTTTTGCGGAAGAATGTAAGATAATTAGTTTGAGTTTTGCACTAAGTTGCTTTGGTTTATTTAATTCTGTTTTGATGATTTTTATTTGGAACCTACTCAAAAGCACACTTGTGAGAAATTGAGCCTAAATTGTAAGCATACACTTTATATGCTTGTATTTATTTCTTGTTGAGAGTGCCAATTACTATCTTTACTTTTAGAACTTGCTCGGTAATGCTTATGAGGGCCACAATGAGAGTTTAACACTTTGGTATGATAGAGGCACTTAGGTTTTCATTCTAGCCAAATAGCCTTCATTCGTTTATTGATTCTGTAGATAACCCCCTCTTTCACCATTTTCTTTTATCATATTCCATTACCACTTAGTTTTATTCTGCTTTGGGTTATGATTTTGCATATGAGTTGTTCTTATTGGGAATTTTTATCTTGGGAATAACGTTGGAATCTTGTAGCAGCTTACTTCAATCCAAAAAGAAATTCACTCTATTATGTGAATGTTCTTCCCTTATGAAAAAAAAGAAAGAAGAAAAAGAAAAGAAAAGAAAAAAAGAATAAGAGGGAAAGGTGATGAAAAGAAAGAAAGTAAGTGAGCTAAACATTTTGACTTGATTCCTATTTCCCTTGGACTACTGTCCATTGTTTACCCCTTGTGATCATTGTGGGTTGTATGCAGGTCATGTATTTCATTGCAGAACACCATAGGTTCAACTCTAACCAAATTTACCTACCCTTACCTAATCCCCATTACAACCTTTATAAAGACCTCTTGACATGGTTGTTGACTCTCCATAAGTGGTAGGAGTAGGATTTAAGAGCAAGCATATAGTAAGTAAGGCAGTAGCTGATGTATTGAGCGATTAAACACTACCCTTTAAACACTTTGAGTGATTTAGAGTGAATCTGGTGAGGAGTTGGTTCTGAATAATTTTGTTGAGACAGTATTGTGTGAATTATTGGCATCTTGGTTGTGATACTTGAATTGATTGCTTTTTTTCTTTTTGTTTGACTTGCGCTTGTTAAAGATATGTGCAGGAGCTCTCTAGCTTGCCTGTCAGTTTAGGTATTGTTTCTTAGTGGTTTATTTTCCTTACTTTACTTTTGATTGCTTGAGGACAAGCAATGAGCTAAGTGTGGGGTTATTTGATGTGCGTAAAATACACACATCTAAATGGGGTTTTTAAGATCGATTTTATGGATATTTGGATGTGAATTGGAATCAACACTCACCCTATGTGTATGTTTATGTGCATTAGGCCCAAAAGAAGTCAAAGAATGAAAAAGGAAAGAATTGGAGCATAATTGGACGTCAAAGCTGCCGAAACGAGCATTAGGAAGCTGAACATGGCCGTGTTCCTAACACGGGCATCAACACAGCCGTGTTGCGTGCATCAAAATGTCAAAGAAAAGGAAGTTCTTAGGGAGCACGACCATAGAGAGTAACACGGCCAGGAACACCAGCCCGTGTCCCCAACACGGCCAAGAACACGGTCGTGTTAGCGGCGACAGGGGGAATAGTTAAAAGAATGAAAAGAGGAAAGAAAAAGGGGAGGCTAAGGCTAGAACATCCAAAAGCCTAATTTTTCTCTCTCTAAGGATTTTTTGAGCTGAAACCAAGAAAAAATGAGACTTGGATCAAGGTTTCAATCGGATTTCCTTCATAGATTGAAGATTGGGCGAGGTTCACTGATTGGTCCTCAAATCGAGCAAGAGGCAACTAGGGTTTGAGATTTCGAATTTGCAAATTTAGGGTTTTTCATTCAGCTTGAAAGAGAAGGGTGTACATGCCTTTAATTTTCTTTTCCTTATTTTGTTCCCCAATTGCTTTAACCATGAACATGGGTAGCTAGATCTTTTGAACCCATTGGGGTTCACCTTTGTTGATGGATTATGCTTAATTCTTAGTTTTATAATTGTCATTCTTGCAGTCTTCTTGCTATTTAGTAATAAAATTTTGATTCAGTTAATTTGAGACGTTGAATTAATTGTTTATTGGGTTGTTTCTTGACATTGAGAAATGCTTGTTACAACTGGACATTGAATAGTAAGGACTAGTAGTTAACACTTAGAGATAATGTTGATTTACTCGCCGGATTAAGAATTAATAACTCTTAATAGTTTTAAATCATAGTTAATAACTCTTAATAGTTTTAAATCATACTTAATACTAATCTGTAGTAATCCGATAGGAAGAGATTCCATTAGATTAGTGCAGGTTTAGGAATTCGGTAAGCTCGAGAGAGGAACCGAGATTCAATTCAGGATTTAGGCACGGGTAAGCAAGATCGGCAATCCATAAAATTCATCTTTAGAATTCCATCACTTATGCTCCCTTTTGGGTTTGTTTCTCTCCTTGCAATTGTCTTTTGATTGTTCGTTGTCCTTCATTTACTTATTTGCACTCATAACCATTAGCTGGTACGTTAGAACTTTCACACCCTATTTCAGACTAGATAACATAGTAAACAGTAGTAACTCTAGGTTCACCCGATCTCCAGGGATACGACCTTGATACTCACTAGTGCTAGGCTGCATCGGTAGGTTCACTGCCTTAGGTGTAGGTTGCATAAAGAGCTCACTAAGTTTTTAGCGCCGTTGCCGGGGAGCTGTTTGAAAACTAGAGTGAAATTTGCTATTTGTTAATTTAGCCATTTTTTTTCTTTCTTATTATTTTATGATTTTATTTATTTATTTATTTTATTTTATTTGTACATATTTATTTAGTTTAAGTTTTCTAAAATATTTATTCTATAGCGACGTACTATTGGAGTTTAATGCATCTTGTTTAAACCTAGGTTAAGATGTAGATTCAGTAATAACTGAAAGGGTGGAGGAAATTATTTATATGAGAATCCTGGACTAAAAAGATATTCATATTCACTCTTATAACGACCCACCTAATTGGAAATCTGTTAGAGTTTCTAATCATGAACTAAAACCATGACATAAACAAATATTACATGGGAAATACTTCATAGTTAGCATTATAGTAATATTGTGCAATGACCAAAATTCTCATATGCTCTTGTCGAATCAAGGTGTTTCATCCACTATCTTGAGCTAATCTAACTAATCTCATCCAGCCTTTGGTCTTTTGGCTAAAGATTGGATAAGGATGAAAGGGAATTGAAGTAGGTTATATATGTTGATACCCATTAGCTCTGGATTGTAAAAGATGAGATTTGAGGGTGAGATACGGGGATTCAGTGGCATAGGTGGGCTAAATCACATGTGAAGGGTGTCTCACGAAACTTGCAAGTTTTCATTGCAAGAAGTATTCCCCTGATTGGTCAAAATTCTATTTATGGTGAAGGGAGCGGAGCTTTCCTAAAGGGAATATTTTGGATGCTAGTAATGATGAAATCCATGCATGGCAGCTTTCCCTCTTGTTGACTTGCAAGATTATTATTTATGAAAGCAATTCAAGGGATTTTAAGCCTAATCACAAGGATGAAAGTACTTTCTTTCATTACGAATCTTTTAATTAACTTAGAATGATGGAAATTAGTGTGTATTTGATTTAACAAAGAACTTAGAACAATTTGTGAGATTTGATAATATAATAATAGTGTAATACTGCCTAAACGTTCTTGAGTTTTACAAACATTTCTCATATTATGTCTAGTTGAAATTATTATGGAATTCATTTTATTTGTAAATAGATTGTATTCCTTTTTTTTTTCTTTTTATAGAAATCATGAATATTTCATTCATTGAAAAATATAAAGTGCAATTTGCTCAATAATAAAAATAAAGGTCATTACAATCAATAAATGCTAAAAAAACCCACTTGTATTGTAAGAAATTACATTTATAACCTTCAATCGCATTGACAAAGCTCTTTTAATTTGCAACTCGATGATTTGCACGCTTCACTTAGTGGTTATTTTAAATCACAAATCGACTTTTTAGAAATGAGTTTGATTGTGAGAATATTAATACAAAAATTCTTACTATCAATTTTGCAACTCCATGAAATTCCATGAATGTATCCATAAAAGAAGATTAAAATCTCATAAAATGTATAATCAAAATCTCCATAATAGGAATAAAAAATTCTATAAAAAGAGCAATAAAAAAATCCTAATAATAATAAAAATAAAGATCATTACAATCAATAAATGCTATAAAAAAAATCCCACTTGTATAGTAAAAATTTATATTCATAAGTTTCAATCGCATTGACAAATCTCTTTTAATTTGTAACTCGGTGATTTGCATACTTCACTCAGTGGTTATTTTAAACTACAAATAGACTTTTTAGTCTTTAAATGAGTTTAATTGCGAGAATATTAATACAAAAGTTCTTACTATCAACATTGCAACTCTACGAAATTTTATGAATGTATCCGTAAAGAAAGATTGAAATTCATAAAGGGTATAATCAAAATCTCCAGAATGGGAATAAAAGTTTCTATAGAAAAGAGAAATTTAAAAATCCTAATAATAATAAATAAATAAATAAATTTGCAAGATCTGCATTTATTGATCAAAATAGAATGATATAACTAAAAAGAAGAAATTACCGTTGATCTAAAAAATTATCAATGGTGGCACACAAGAAAAGATTTTGATAAAAAACAATGAGAGAAGATGAGACGTTTTAGATTGTATTACTCTTTGTAAATGAGTTTGTATGTATGTTGCGTTGAATAATAGACAAATCCATTATTAAGTCCCTAAACTTTTCTGTGACCTTAAAACTTTAATTTATTTTATTGAGCTCTTGCACTTTTATTTTAGTTTTATTAAAGACTTTTTATATATTTTATGAGACTTTTGTTTGTTTTATTGAGTCCTTTTAATTTTATTTTTGCTTGTAAAATTTATTAATATTGAAAGAAGTATGTTAGTTTTATAAAAATCTATTGGTCTGGCTTACTGATTTGGAACTCATTTGAAATCTTATTTGCTTTGCTAAATTTATTTTAGTTATTACCCATTGTATAAATATAATGAACTTTTATTTCAAGTAAATATATAAATTTTATAAATTTTTTATAAATTTCATTTCATCGAAAAATTATATATATGGCAACCCTAATTCTAATTTGTTATGTTTAAGGTAAACTTACCGATATAAAAAATTAATAAGACATTCTTTTTCTTTTGAGTAAATATGAGAAAAGTTGGTGCATAAGCGAATTTGTTCAAAATCCATTAAATATAACTTATTTATATGCAAAATGCGTCGTGGTTTGTAATTCTTTTTTTAAAAAAAATTAGTCTTTTCAATTATAAAATTTATCGATTTATTTTCTAATTTTCTACTTGCACAGATAAAAAGACCAATTCTTTTCAATTTCAACCTTCAACTCACGTAAAGAAAGATAATTTTTTACTACAAATAGAGGACGACATGATATTAAATCATGAAGGTCAAATACTTCAGGTATGAGAATCTATACTAATTTTTAAAATATCGTTATAAAATATTAAACTTACACGGATAGATTTATCTAAATTGTGAAAAGTTAATCTTTTACGTGTAATAATATATTATCTTTTGTCCTATTCTAAAGTATAGTTTCTAAAGTATTTTACCACTTTGTGATTTTTTTCAAAAATTCTTTAGATGGAATAACATTTAAGTTTTACATTTCTAACTTGATGGTATATATTTCTGGGATTTCGTTGAATTTATATACGTCTATGAATATAATGAAGATATTATGATGTTTAATCCACTTCAGACTATATCATTATTGTTTACCCAACCCCTTGAACCAAAGGTTCTGAATATGAAACGTAGATAGAATACTGTTGGTTTAACAATTCTTCGAACATGTTTTAAGCAAACGGAATTATTTATTGAAACAAAGGATTATAGATATATTTTATGCTTAACACATAGCTCATATAATAAACCTGAAATTCATTTTAATATTCACAATCTTATTATAATTATAGTTACTAATTTAAAATCTTTTTATAAATTCGGTCTATTTTGATTTAATTAGCCTCAAATTTTGAAATTAATTATAGCAAACACCCAAATGTTGCATGTAATCCACTATGTAAAACTTTGTGATAGAAGCACCCATGGTATTCACATAGAATATCTAAACAAATTTAAAATCATTATGATATGAAATCTAAACTAATTTTAGATTCATTTGGATATTTACAATCTTGTAATGAGATTTTCTTATTTATTTCTATTTCCCTTTTCACTTATATGTAAATGTCACATCTTTCAATATGTAAATATTAAGGAAACAGACATAAAAATAAAAAAGAAAAAAGGGAAGAAAGAAAATGCAATACCAATATATTCAGGGTTGTCAACATTGCAGCAAATTATAGCAGGATTACATCGTTCTTCATGACAATTTAGTCTCACTCCTTCCATGCCTTCTTTCATGCAAGAAACTTACTGGTAAAGATTTTGCTTGCTTTTTTTTTTTTTTTTTCCATATGATCCATTTGGCATGTATTTTTCGTTGGTAATATGTAAAACTTGTTCCAATTTTCTAACTTTTCTTAAATATTTATTCTACGGTGGCATACTGTTGATTCTTGATGCATTTTTTTCTTTCAGATTTGACGTGGAAATCCAACAGGAGTTAAATAGATGGAGGAAGTGATTTATAGGGGAATCCTAAATTTTGACCTGAGAGTCAATTAATAAGAAAATAATAATTTTTCAACAACTATAAGCAAGTAATTATGTTTTCAATTCTAATTGTTGTAGAAGGTGAATTTTTCAGATACTAATGTAATTGTTTAGCAATTCTTTTATTTAAGAGTATTTGTTATACTAGCAGTATATTATGTTTGTTGCAGCTTATTTTTATTTCATGAGTATTTTTGTAAATTATTCCTCATTGAATGTGCCATTTAATATGTTTGTAGAAGTAATATATATTAAAATCTCTCTATATGGGACTCAATAAAATTAATGACTACGAAAAAGTTATAATTTAATAGAGGTTGGCTAAAATCTTTCTTTAGACTTAATACTTAATTTTGTTAGTGAAATGATAGAAAGTAGAAATAAGATACGTAAATATTTTATCATATTATATAAATAAGACTGATGAAATGACAGAAAATGCTTAATTTCCTTGTTCATATTAATTATATTCAATATTTTAAGTTGTTTATATATATCAATTTGAGCTGGTTCTTAAAAGATATCATCAAGAAACAAAAGAAAGGCTCACTTCAGCCAATAGTTCAAAGATCAGAATTGCGGGGAAAACTGAAGCTGTAATTCTAAACAACAATATTACTTTAGAAAAATGTTTTTATTCTTACAAAGGATTTACAGCAAACTGTTATTTTGGGAACTCATTTTATCAATCTAATTACTCCTTTTAAAGTAACTACTGCTGGTATCATTTTTAAAGTTAAAGATTCAAAGATTGTTTTTCCTTTTATGGAAAAACCCAAGAAGAGAAATCTCAATCTTATAAAAGCTCACTCAATTTATAATTTTGAGATAAATGCTTTGATTAAAGGAAAAAAAACCCAGCTTTTTCAAATAAAATAAGATATGAGTTTAAAAAGAATTCAAAGCCAATTGCAAAATGAGTTTATCCAAAGGAAAATTTCTGATTTGCAAAATAAGATTGAAAAAGAAGTTTGTTCTCATCTTCCTAATGCTTTTTGGAAAAGAAAATAGCATATGGTGGATTTACCATATAAAAAAGATTTTTGTGACAAATAAATCCCTATCAAAGCCAGATCCATCCAAATGAATGAAACCTTAGAAAGCCATTGTAGAGTAGAGATAAAAGATTTAGAGCAAAAGGGTTTGATTAACAAATCCAGATCCCTCTGATCGTGTGCAGCCTTCTATATCAACAAAAATAGTGAGATAAAAAGAGGAACACCTAGGTTGGTCTATAAACCTTTGAATAAAGTTCTAAAATGGATTAGATATCCCATTCTAAACAAAAAAGATCTTCTTTAAAAGCTTCATTCTGCTTTTATTTTTTCAAAGTTTGATATGAAATCAGGATTTTGGCAAATCCAGATTCATCCTAAAGACCGGTACAAAACTGCATTTACAGTTCCATTTGGCCAGTATGAATGGAATGTAATGCCTTTCGGATTAAAAAATGCTCATTCGGAATTTCAAAAAATTATGAATGATATTTTTAATTCTTATTCAAAGTTTTGCATTGTCTATATCGATGATGTGTTAATAGTTTCAAATTCTCTAAAGCAACATTTCAAATATTTAGAGACATTTTTCTATGTTGTTAGGAAAAATGGTCTAGTAGTTTCAAAGTCTAAGATATCGTTTTTCCAAACGAAAATTAGATTTCTTGGACACTACATCTCCCGGGGAACTATCACCCTAATTGAAAGGTCTCTAGCTTTTACTTCAAAATTTCCAGACATAATCTTAGAAAAAACTCAATTGCAAAGGTTCCTTGGCAGTTTAAATTATGTCATCGATTTTTATCCAAATTTGAACTGTTTAGCAAAGCCCCTCCATAATAGATTAAAGAAAAATCCCCCTGTATGGACGGATGAGCATACAAAGATTGTCCAAAGCATTAAAAGACAAGTTTCTGAAATTTCATGTTTACACCTAGCTGATCCATCTGCATTCAAAATTGTTGAAACTGATGCATCAAATTTAGGATATGGTGGAATTCTTAAACAAGTTTAAAACAACAAAGAATGCATTGTTCAGTTTACTTATGCACACTGGAATGATACACAAAATAATTATTTAACTATCAAAAAAGAAATTCTTTCGATAGTTTTATGCATTTCAAAATTCCAAAGTGATCTTTTAAATCAAAAATTTCTTTTAAGGATTGATTGTAAATCCGCGAAAGAAGTATTATAAAAAGATGTTCAAAATATAGCTTCCAAACAGATTTTTGCTAGATGGCAAGCCATTCTTTCCGTTTTTGATTTTGAAATAGAATACATAAGAGGAGATTCGAATTCAATTCCATACTTTCTAACCAGAGAGTTCCTTCAAAAACAGGAGTGATAATGCCAAGAAAATCGAGAGCAAAAGACAAAGAGGAAAAGCCAATAAAAGCCGTTCAAAGCCCGAAAAAGGAGACTTTACCCTCTTCTTCAAAGCCTATTAGAACCTGGACTGAAATCATCCAGGAAGAAATGAAAGAAGACCGAGCCCAAAAGCAATTCCATATTCAGGAGTGGCTTGCACAGCAAACTCCCAAATTTTTAAAGCTGGTCAAAGAATATTCGAAGCAAGTAGTAGAACTTTACCCCGAAGTCTTTCCAAAGACATCCTCTCCAAAGACATCCTCCTCTTCCAACAAAGGTAAAGGTATACTTTCTATCCCTTTTTCAAAACCTGAGATAGCAATTTTCCCTCAAAACCTATCTCAGAGCTCTCAAAGTATTTCAAAGCCTAACTCACAAGAAATAGTTTTATCCCAAACAAAACTTTTCAAAACCAATGAGTATATAGAAAAGCAAGATTTTAAAAGCATTTTAACTATTAAGTAAGGATTCTGTACAAAAAGCCCCTCAAAACTAGTTTCAAAAATTTTCCCTCCAGGATGGTACTTTAAACCCTGGAATATATCAAAGCCCCAATCTTACTACCAGTCTATCCTCGAGGTAACTGGTTCTGCAAAATTCAAATACTTTAAAAAGCATAAAGACCACAAAGACCCTGCATATTCCATATGCACAATCCAAAGAATCCTCCACCCTTCAGATTAGGGAATGGATTTACATTCATCAAGATCTTTTCCAACTTCTCTCCAAAGCACCTACGCATCAAGCCTAAATACTTCTTTTAACTATTGGGATTACCAACAAGCTTGGTTTAATACCTTTCTTTTACAAAACGAAGGACAAAGCCATTCTTGGCTTTTCTACTTCGACACAAGCACAATCCAAACTTCAAAAATCTCATATTGGTTCAAACAATGGTGGAATTTTTATGGCAATATTCCAGAGACTATAATTCCAGAAGTTCTACCTTTGTTTAATCTATTCAAAGCTCATTATAAACCAAACAAAATATAAAGACGTTTTCCCCCCTTACTTTTATTTTGTTCAAACTTCTTTCTCCCCTGGGTATGTGTATGGTACTTCCATTTTAACCAAGCAGCAGATGGAGAAACCATCCTTGCCCGAAGATTCAAAGATAAATGGTGCGATAAATTTAACCACCAAGAAAAATTATCTTTAAAGATGGTACAAAGTTTTCTTTCAAAGTATAGCTTTTTGCCACCTCCGAAAGAACATACTACTTTCCGGGCACATAAGTCTTTCATTATTCCAAAGCTAGCGGCGGCTCAGACAGAAGAAGACTTCTTATAATTGATTAAACAGTTGTCAGAAACCGCCTCTTCAAAAGGAAAATCTAAAGCTTCAACTTCCTCTTCTAGCACCAGCTCACAACAATTGATCTAGATGGTGACTCGAATGAAAATAACTGTTTTGGGATATTTAAGCCTATCAAATAATATCATTGTAAAGCCCTTGGGTTGAAAACCAGAAATAGCAGCCCAAAATAATTATGTAATAGGCCAAATGCCCAATAAAAAAAAGAAGGTCCTTTTAAAAAGAAAAGAAAGAAGACTAAAGACTCTGCACCATTATTTTTTTAAAGTAAAAGATTCCTCACTGTTGAAACGTGACAGACAACTCCTGCAAAATACATGGAGCCCCTCACTCCATTATCAAAAGCATCCAAAAGATGTGGAGCCCCTCACTCCATTATGAAGAGCATCCAAAGTAACAATTATGGAGCCTCAAAGCTGAAGACCTTTATAAATAGAGGAGCCACCAAAGAAGAAGACAGACTAAAAAATAACAAGAAACTCTTGTATTCTTCAAGTCATACCATTATAAATATAGTGAGAAAAGAGAGTGTGAGAGTGATAATGAGAAACCACATTCCTCTTGTATTCAACTACTCTTGTAAGTTATATTTCTTTTGTTTAAAGCTTTCATTTTAAAGCTTTTATTTTAAAGTTTGTATATTTTTTCATCCATCAATAAGAAAGAATTTGTTATTATCTCTTATTTTCCATTTTCATTTTAAGATTTAACAAGTGTATGCTCTGTACTTGCCTCGTCTGAGGATCTTGCACACCAGAATGAAATAGTTAATTAATTAAAATCTTAAAGTATTACTGATATTATATTTAGTTGAAATTCTTATAAAATTTATTTTATTTGTAAATAAATTTCATATGTACGTTGCATTAAATAATATTGAAAGGAGCATTTTAGTCTTATAAAAATATATTAGCTTGCTTAGACATGTGAAATTTATTTATTTTATTAGAATTTAATTTAATTATTGCTAATTTTATAAATTTAATTAAGTAGAATTCTAAATTAATTTTTACTTCAACTAAATATATAAATTTTGAATTTTTAATTGAATTCTAGAAAATTTTTAAAAATTCATTTCAATAAAATATAATATGAAAAATAGTCTTAGTTTTTTTTTTTTTTTTTTTTTGTATATAAGGTAGATTCAATGACAATTAATGATTATTGAAGATATTTTCTTTCTTTTGAGTAAATATGAGAAGATTTGACATGTTAGTGGATCCTTTCAAGTGTTAAGTGAAATTTATTGACTTAATTATATGTGAGAAATGTCCTCCTTCCTAATTTACAAGGGATTCTTAGTCTTTTCAATTCTAAACTTTTATCTATTTTTTTTTGAATTTCCAACTTGCATAGAGAAAAAGGTAAAATTCTTTCGGCTTCAACTTACAACTTGCATAAAGAAAAGTAAATATTTTTCTTACAAATCGAAATGATATAATATTAAATTACGAAGATCAATATTGGAGTAAGGAAATTTAAACTAAATCTTTAAGATTTTGTATATAATCAAAGTTAAAATTCAGTGGCTCACATATATCATATGCTATCAGAATTGAACTGACCCACCAGTTGAACTAATTAAACTGTGACCTGTGAAGAACAAAAGGGTCGGTTCAATTAAAAACCCAAATGAGCAAAAAAATCGTTGAAACTAGTTAAAACCCATAAGACTTGTTGTAAACTGTAAGATCCGCATAGATAGTAATGAACCGAGTTGGTCAAAACATTCAAAATAAAAAGTTTTTAAATTTCTTAAAAGAATATTTTAAATTAATAAATAAAGAATATCTTCATCTTTTCACAAAAAAATAAAAAACTAAGTTATTAATTATTTATTAATTTGAAATTATATAAGACAAAAGAACCTTAAATTTTTGAAGTTTAGTATACATCTACATCGTGAATATAATTTCTTATGGAATTATTTTTGTTATTATTTCTATTATCGTCGTTAATTATTCATTAATTATTATTAATATTTAAAAACTAGTGGTTCAACTATTGATTCAATGGTTAGACCGATTGAATCTCAAATTACTTCCTCCATGAGTTGGTCGGTTCTGATAACATTGCATATATAAATAAATTTTATCTAAATTGTAAGTATATTAATATATTATCTTTTGCCATTTTCTAAGGTATAGTTTCTAAAGTTATTTTACCAGTTTGTTCTATTTTGTGATTTTCTTAAAACATGAAGTAATATTATCATGAGATTATTATTAGTTTTTTAGGTTTTACATTTCTAAACTTTTTACCTCTTGAAATGATGGTTCATGGGATTTTTTTGAATATATATGTCTATCAAAATAATGAGGATACTATCATGTTTAATCCACTTCAGATGACATTATTAGTGTTTACCCAACTCCTTAAAGGTTTTGAATATGAAACATAGGACATTTTGATTAAACAATATTTAGCACATTGTTTTATATATTTATACCTCTGAAATTATGTCAATTAGTCAATTTAATACTTTAATTTTCGATTTAACTAAATAGACACCTAAATTTTATTTTTTTTGATATCTAAAAACTTTTAACTTTTAATTTAACCTAACATGCACTTGAACTTTCTTTTTTTGGCAATATCTAAACACCTTTCATACAATATATATATATATATATATGAATGTATTGAACGAAGACACATTGTCAAAAAGTACGAAAATATGACAAAAAAAAAATAAATTTAGGTGTTAGTTAGAATATATGACATTGACTAAATTATTAAAGTTCATAAGCATAAATACACATTTGGCCTTATTTATCTGAAATAAATGATAGCTATATTCATGTTTAACACAACAAATATGGTAAAACTGAACTTCTTTTAAATTCACAACCTTATTAGTTTATCACTACTAATTTAAAGTTCTTTTACAAATTCTGTCTATTTCAATTTAATTAGCCTTCAACTTTGAAATTAATTTAAGAAACACCCAGATGTTACATGTAATCCATTTTACAAAACAAAGACTTCGTGTGATATTGACGTTGTAAGGCAAATACATATTTGAACAAGTGAACTCTAATAATTTCATCACTTTAATACCTTAATTTTCGCTTTAACTTAATACGCATCTCAATATGTATTTTTTGTGATATTTAAACACTTTTTGACAGATGATTTCATTCAATATGTTCATGTGTATAATGCGCAGGTGTTTTAATATTATCATTAGACATAGTTCGGGTGTCTGTTAGATTAAAATAAAAACTAAAAGTGTTTAGGATTATAAAAATAAAATTTAAGTGTTTGTCAGGTTAAACCTGAAAGTTAATATGTTAAAATGATTAAATGAATAAAATTCAAGTGTTTAAATATGCACTGTGCTACATTGTATTACCCCAATAAAATATAATAAATAAAAAAATCTCATTATAAGATTAAAAATATCTAAATGAATCTAAAATCATTATAACAAAATCTACAATAATCTAGAATTATTATGATGGAATCTGTAATAGTTTTTACCATAATGATTTTAGATTCATTTAGATATTTATATTCTTGTAATAAGATTTTGTTATTTATTACCTTCTCTCTCTTTTCACTTGTATATAAATGCCACATCTTTTAGGATATCTAAGTGTTAAGGAAACAAACACACAAATGAAAGAAAAAAATAAAAGAAGGGAAGAAAATACAATATTAACATATTCAGGGTTGTCAATTGTGGCAATCCAAATTAGAATCGGGTCGTTGTTCATGGCAATTCAGCTTGACTCTCACTCCTTACATGCCTTCTTTCAGGCAAGAAGCTAACCACAATGTCTATTAGTAAAGATTTTGCTTGTTTTTTTTTTTTCATATGATCCACTTGGCCTATTTCTTTTGTTGGCAATGTGTGAAACCTGTTTCAATTTTCTAACTTCTTTTAAATATTTATTCTATAGTGATATACTGTTGAGGCTTGATGCACCTTTCTCAGTCCTGAAACAAAGGTGCAGATCCAACAGGAGCTAAAAGGAGGAAGGAATATATGAGAATCCTAAATTAAAAGGATTCTTATATGGACTCTAGCAACGGCCTGCCTGAACTTTTTCATGATTTTCTAACCATGAACTCAACCACGGCCTAAACAAATATTACATGGAGAATGTTTCATGGTTAGCATTATAGCAATATTGTGCTCTCACCAAAAGTCTCGTATCCTCCTGTCGAATCAAGGTGTTCTTCTCACTATCTTGAGTTAATCTAATTCATCTCGTCTGCCCTTTGGTCTTTTGGCTATTAGAATATAAGGGAATTGAAGTGGGTTATATGTGTTGATACCCGAGAGCTCTAGATTGTGGAAGGTGAGATTTGAGGGTGAGATATGGGGATTCCAAGGCATAGGTGGCCGAATCACATATGAAGTGGGTCTCAACTGATTTGTCGAATTCTATTTGTGGGGAAGGGGGCTTTGCCAAGGGGAAAATATTGGACGTAGAAGATGATGAAACACATGCAAAGCAGTTTTTCTTGCTTGTTCACTTGGAAGACTATTGTTTCTAAAGCAGTTCAAGGGATTTGAAGCCTAATCACAAAGATGAATGTTTCTTTTTTTCCTTTACAAATCTTTTAATTAACTTGGAATGATATAGATATGGTGTATTTGATTTAACAAAGAACTTAGTACGATTTCTGAAATTTGATCATAATGATAGTGTAATACTACAAAAAAAAAATTAACAAGAGAATTCGCCTGTGATCCTGTTTGGGTCAATGAAAATGCTAATCATTGAACCATGCATTAGCAATTACAGATTAAAATGGTTAGATCAAATTGGATTTGTTTTCCTCTCTTGAATAGAATGTACGAACAATGTAATTTTGTAAACTGTAAAACACATCTTGGAAATTTGTGTTTCAGCTCAAGAAAATATGTTAGTAAGCTAATATCAAGTTGTGATTTTATCAGTTAAAAAATGCTATGCTTCCAAGTTTCATTTGCAAAATTTCTTGCTTTCAAACAGTTTGAGATCTACAATGTGCTGACAGGGTTTTGGGGACGAACATTTACTAACTCCTTCCGCTTTTAGTGTGGAAAAATGATTCCAGATGCAACCTAAGGAAGGAAAACTTGTATAATTATCATAAGGTATAGCCATATATCAATTAACTCAAGCGGAAACTAATGGATGTGCATTGAGAAAGAGACGTTAATTGAAGGCAATGGAAATATCAGGCGGCCGACACCATATATAGCCACAGCGAAGAAGTGGATAACCAAGCTGAATGGGCGAGGGTTAAGACCCGAGAGTAATGCAATAGGGCCATTGCGTCAGGACCGTATATCAATTCTGCTGCTGACTTTTTTGCTAAATCTGTTGTTATAAGAATTGAAATGGGATGCGGAGCAGCAGACATACTTCTATTTTTCGTATTGTTCTTGTCTTTCCTTTGTTAATAGCAGAAATGAAAGCCTCTGATAGCTCTAGGGGAATCTGAAACATGCAGACACCTGATAAGTCTAAAGAATCACAGGAGATGATTCTGCACACATAAACTAGTATGCCAAACCAACTTTGAATGCCTGGGGAGCCACCACAGATTTCAAATAGTTAACCATTTCACCATTTGAAATGGATGGTAGTTTTTGGCCTGCTGGTACGTCAACCAAACAACAAATCTCGGAGCTACTAATTCGATAGAACAAGATCCATGAAGGCTCTGCCAGAATGACATGTCCATGATTTGGGTATGGTAGCTCACAGTTCCCCAAGATTAAAGCAGCAAAACTAGAGGGAATCAAGATTGTTTTTCTCAGCTAATCTAGCACTCAATGCATCTTCTGAGTCGCTCACATATTCTAAATGTCTGATATTGAGCTCACCCTGAAGTTCTTAGCTGCCCCAGAAACGTAAGGTCCAGGAAACCACCAACCATAACTGTTGACAATGTTTGGAGCTGGTTAGATGGTTTAGGTATAAAGTTGGAGTATATGAACTCTTCATGATTCGCTCTCCTGCTTGAGAAACGTCCGCAACGTTTGTATGTACCATTAAAGAAATGCGACATGGAAGTTAGTGCTTCACATCCAGTTATATTGAGATGCCTTAGGCTTATCATGTTTGCAATAAAAGGCAATTCCTGAAGATTATAGCAACCACATAGATTCAATGTTTGCAAAAATGGTAGTTTCTCAGTAGTACCATAGCCTAAGACCCTGATCGATGTGTAAGAGAGATCAAGATCTTAGGCACAATAAATTGCTTGTGCTACAACACAACTCATCAAGTACATAAACATTCAAATCTAGGACACATAAGTATGGAAAACATGTAACTAAGATACGAGCAGTTTCATTACATTCACCTCGTGGAAACAATATGAGGGTAAGCCAGTGCTTGGCTTCGTACAGTGATATGGGAATCTTAGGAGACCAAAAATCACATATGACAGATGAATGACGAGTTTGTGCAAGATTACCAGAAGGGAGGCCTTGCTCTAGTATGACAGACTCTTTTCCTGTGATTGTGCTAGATCATGAACAATATCATGCATTCTGTATCTTCTTATGTCATTCTTGCCGGCTTCTCCTGTATCCTGAAAGAAAGACATCCACAATAAATCCTGAAATTACTCATCACCTCTAACCTCTGGCGGTTTGCTTGCACCATCTGATTGTATTAAGCCTGCTGCCATCCACATTCGGATTACTTTTTCCTTCTGGATTTCATATCTTTTTGGAAAAGTCGAGCAAAAGGTGAAGCAATGTTTGAGGTGAGATGGTAAATGAAGATAACTCAGCCTTAGAGCTGGTAAAACTCCAGTGCCACACACACCCAGATTCCAAAGCTCATTGTTCTGCACAAATAGCCACTCCTTTTCCCCTCTCTTGAAACGCATCAAACTTCCCAAAGTTTTCGCAGCCAACGGCAGGCCTCCACATTTCTTGATAATCTCCTTTCCTATTGGTAAGAGATTCTGATAATGCTCTTCTCCCTGTTGAAACGCTCGATGCTCGAATAACTTCCAACAATCTTCTTCAGCCAAGCCCTCCAAATAATATGGACAAGATGGAGAGCTCATAAAAAATGCAACTTTCTTACTGCGTATAGTGATTATGACTTTACTTCCACCCATGCCACCCCTGAATAAAGGTTCTAATTTGTCCCCCTCATCCTGATCTTCATTCCAAACTTCATCTAACACAATTAGGAACCTCCTCTTGTGCAACAATGTCCAGAGCTTGGACTGCAATTCATGTATCAAGAAATTGAGACATTTATGCATAGTTACAGACTCAATAATTGCCATCATTATCATTTTCACATCAAAATCATCCGATACAAAAACCCAAATCTTAACATCAAATGTCCTGTTACTTCTTAATCATTATATGCTAGCTGAGCAAGTGTTGTCTTGCCTAGTCCACCTATTCCAATGATTGGAATGAACGACACATTTACTTCTTTCGATAGTAACAGTTTGACTATCTTTTCCTTATCTTCCTTCCTCCCAAAGTGCTTCGATAAGAATAAGAATTTGTCGTGCCAAAATTTCTGATTCCAGAATGAAAGGCCTGTCTCCCTTTTATCAGATTGCACCGTGACTATGTCATCTTGTCTTAGATGGAACACGGAACATTCCATAGCTAGCGCTTCTAGTTCCTGAAGCATCTTCCTGACCTCATCAGCATCCAGCTTGACCTGTGTTGCTTGAAAAGTTCCAAGAATTTGGTGTGGTTCTTGCACATTAAGTTTTCTTGAAAGAGCTGTGAACTTGTCAAGCACGTCTTCAGCATTATAAGCTGCATTCTTGAGTTTCAATAACCAAGTTCTAACAGCTTTATTGGTCACCTGTTGATCTTCAGCTTCTTCAAGTCAGCCTGTGCCATTAACAAGGCTTGTTGCAGTTTGTGAAAGTTGTCACTAAGACCCCACAAGTTACCAAGCTTTTGTAGGATTGGAGAAGCTAATCTATCAAAAATTACCTGCAGAATTGCAGATAGGACTATTACTGCCATTTTAGCTGCACGTATAGAATTAGAGAACTGTGGCTGGAAGAAATTTGAGGAAGTGAAAATTTTCTGATCCAAAGATCGGTCACCAGATTGAGACTTTGTAGGAAAAAGAAAAAGGAAAACAGCCCCAGACACTAAGCTCTCACCAACCTAGGGCCAGGCCACTCTCCACATATCGCTCTCTAACCTATGAGAAATCTCAGGAGGAACAGCTTGCAACTCATGAAGGCCTCTTGTATAGTATAGGGCTTATCCGCTAGCCAAACAGCAATTTGATTCTCTTCCCTATAAACATGCCAATCCTCACTTCTAAAAGCTTTGTTTTATCTTTGGTCCTATCCTTTTCTCTAACACCACGCTTTTCTCTGTCTCCTGTTCTGAAATCCTATCATTTGCTAATACACATTTCAATAGCATTGAGCTGGGAAACCTTTTTTTTTTTTTTCTTTTTCTAACTTTCTGTCAGCGTGAACTTTTTCCTGTTGCCTATAAACTGCAGGGAAATTCTCTGTGCCTTCTATGAACAACAGGTTAAAAGCAAGTATATGATCCAATTTACAAGTGAGATAACAGGCATGCCTCTTTTGAGCACAACTGTTATTAGCTATTGCTATATCAGTACATGCCCTTCTGTTGAATACCAATCAGTGGCCATTAACAGCACTCAAGTGGTTATGATTTTTTTTCTAAAGATGATTTGCATATTTAAACATGTATTCTAGCTCAATAAGGGATATAATCCTTTTGCCAGTTTGAGTTTTAGGCTTCATATTCTTGTTTGATGCGGTTCTATGATACGTTTAATTGTGAACTAGAATGAGGTCAAGCAGAAAACATAAGCTAACAAGTAACTATAATTGGCAGAAATTTAGGATATGTATCAAAATTTAGAAACAAAACAGATCTTAGATGAATTATTAGCTCTTCAGTTTTTGACGTACTCGCTATCTAACATAGAACTAATGAAAAATTAATTACATATCATTCCAGAAAAAGCTTGGATTTGTGAATCAAAATGTAGTTGAGTATCATCATGCTCGAGTTTTAGAATAGCTTCCGCTTCTTTCAATTTTCTTATAAAAGGATTCTTTAAGTGCTCTTCCAGTGTTTCCTGATTAA
Source organism: Ricinus communis (assembly GCF_019578655.1). Taxonomy (NCBI): domain Eukaryota; kingdom Viridiplantae; phylum Streptophyta; class Magnoliopsida; order Malpighiales; family Euphorbiaceae; genus Ricinus; species Ricinus communis. Next base: position 18,773,011 of record NC_063261.1, on the reverse strand, counting down.
TCTCCCTTAACAGAATCAACACTTGCTGCTAGGCTTGATTTTGCAGCCAGGAGTCTGCTTGCACGCTTTCTTAGAAAAGGCGGTATAGTCTTGCATTTCTCTGTTTGGTCGATATAGCCTACAGGAAACTGAAAATTTGCAATGGAAAGAACCTGCAACATCGATTTTCTTCGAACCAAGGAGCCAAATGTCACAAGCAGGTCTGCTGGCCAACTCTGGAAGACCACCAGCAGTTACTATAAGCTTCGCTGCGGTGAAAGTGCCAGCAAGAGAAGCAAGATTAGGAGCAATCTACGAGATGTCTCGGTTTTCTGAATCAAGATCAAGAAGTTGATCATAATGTGGATACAAATTTTCCTTTTTGGCTTCTGAATATCAAAGTAATCTTGCAAACTACAAAGCACATCTAGAAAATTTCTGTTTCAACTCTAGAAAATCTGTCAGTAAGCTAATATTTTAATTGTCAGTAAATCACTTACAAAATGTTATGCTTCCAAGTTTCATTTGCATGTGCTTCTATGCAATTTCTTGCTGACAGAGAGTCAATAATTTTCTATGAGGAGCTATTGAACTCAATCACTTGCTGCCGTTACTCTTCAGTTTTCTGTTGAGGTCTATCCTGTAGAGGTACTCAATTTGGATTAGTGATTGATTTCTAGGTTTCGTCGTAATTCCAAAAAAAAAAGAGAAAGTTCAAACAATTGGAATTTGTTTGGTTCTATGGGTCCCTTCCTCTTCCTTCTATATTGTAGGGTTAAAACCAAAAAAAATTTGTTGTCTTCCTGGTGTTTTCTAACATTTTCAATAAAACCTTCTCGTAAAAGTATTTTAATAATGTTTTCAGTGATGTTAGTGAATGCTAGAATTAACTGAACAGGCGGATACAAAAGGATGGACAATTAGATAGAGCTGCAGTCGTAGCAAAACTGATTGCAAAAGATGGGAAATCGGCCACATCAAAATTACCTTATAGAGAGGTTCATTTAATATCCAAAAACTGGGTTGTATGGTCCTAGAATATGGGTGTCTGATCTTTATGGACTAATTGGAAAGGTACTAATAATCCATCCTTCTCCTCTAAAAGGGGATTTTAGTAAATACTTGCGGTTAAGGTAACGACTTCGGGCATGGCCAGCTCCCATAGTGTGACGGGCGATGTGTACAAGGCCCGGAAAATAATTTACCGTCGTATGGCTGACCGACAATTACTAGCTATTCCGGCTTCATGCAGGCGAGTTGCAGCCTGCCGAACTCGATTATTTCCTAATAATTGTTGCACTTCACAAGTCACATTAATTTCTTGACCAATAGTATCCCGACCCTTAACTACCAGAGCGTTGTAAATATCAGGCATCTTTTCCGGGGGAAAAGCTACATTGGAGAAGAACGTTTATTTAAATCCTTCAGCCTTTAGTATGGAAAAAATGACCCATATGCAACCTAAAGGAAAAATAATATATAATATCATACGGTAAGTGCATTACATCTTTATATCAATTGATTTAAGCAGAAAATAATAGATGTGATGTAGTTAGCCGGAAATATTTGAATATTTATGCTAATTTAAGACTTTTAGAAATGTCAGCATTATGTTTGGTTGAAACTATTATGAAATTCATTTTATATATAAATAGATTTTATTTCTTTCTATAATTAAATTTATATGTATGTTGCGTTAAATAATATTGAACGGAGTATTTTAGTCTAGTAAAAATATATTGATATACTTTTTTATATGGAATTTATGTAAAATTTTATCTATCTTGTTATAATTTAGTTTAATTATTACTAATTTTACAAGCTTATTAAGTAGAATTCGGAATGAACTTTCATTTCAACTAAATAAATAAAGTTTAAATTTATAATTAAATTTATAAAATTTATTTCAACAAAATATAATGTAAAAAGTGCTCCAATTTTAATTTTACTATATTTAAGATAAATTTACCGACATCAATTATTATATGAGATTTTTTTTCCTTTTGAGTAAATATGAGAAGAGCTGGCGTGTGAGCCGATCCTTTCAAGTGTTAAGTAAGACTTATTTACTTATTTATATGCGAGAGGTTTCGTCCTTCCTAATTTATAAAAAAATCCTTAGTATTTTCAAATTCTAGAATTTATCGATTTATTTGCCAGTTTTAACTTGCATATAGAAAAAAAAAAAAAAATTCCTGATAGATCTTTTTCTGCTACAAATTGAGGACGACATAATATTTAATCATGAAGATCAATACCGAGGTAAGGAAATTGATAAGTCACAAATAGTTATATTTATCGTGTTGAATTTCCTTGCAATTTGGTTGAATAATGTACTTAATTATGGAAATTATGTTTATTCTGACTTAGGTGATGCAATATCAAGGATGGAGCAAAATCTAGCCTAAAGACATGTTTTAAGTCATCATTTATCAGAAACCAAGTCTTTTGGAGGAAGTGCATAAATTTGCACAGAAGATCACTGTCGACAAGGCGTGACCACGCCTTACAGCCCATAAGCTCCGCAAAATCATGCGAAGACTATCGCCGGCCAAGGCGTGACCACGCCTTGCACCCTACGAGCTGCTAAAAGATGCTAAGGAGAGCTTCGAAATTTTCAGAGTTTTCATTGTGGTGGACCTATCCCTAGTTAATCTCCTCTATTTTTGGAAGTGTTGGATTAATAGAACTTTCTTCCATGTATTTAGTGTTTTAATTTATTTAGATCACTTTTAATCTTATCCTTTCTTGTAGGGATAAGATTAAATAGGAAGCTTATTTCTTTTTGATAATGATTCTATTAGGGTTAGGGTTTTACTTCCTATATAAGGACGGCTAGATACTTTGAGCCGAGGCATTCAGATTCAGATTCAGATTCAAATTGATATTCTTCTTCTACTCTCTACAATTCTTGTGAATTCTTACTCCACCATGAGTGGCTAAGTTTTTAGTTTCTAATTCAAGAGTGAATAAATTCCAATTGTGATTTTGTGAGGCTTTGAGCTTAACAGAATTCTTCTTTAATTCAAGTATTCTTTATTTCTTGTTCTTATTATTTATGAATTATTGATATTGATTGAACTGACGACTCAACTTTGATATTGATTTTTCTATTGCTAAACTTTGAGTTTGTGATCCGTAATTGTCATGAACGATTGACACAAGTAGCAAGGAGCTGGCTCATGTGTGTGTGATTACGGCTTATTCGAATTATATAGCTTGCATGATAGGCTCTAGGGAAATAAAGGAACAAGGTTATTTCAATTGCAGTTATCTCAATTAAATTAATGTTGGTTTAGTCATTCTCATTATTCTTAATGCTATCATTAAGTTGATATGGAACGCTATCGTGCCCAGTTGACTAATGGTAAGTTTTGATTTGGATGTTGGGTTCGAATCAATTATATTAGGAGAATTACACTTGTTGCGGCTTTTTCGAATAAGTAGACTAAGTACTTGAATAAAAGAATTAATATTTTAGCCTATGATCATGATTACAATTGGATGGAATTAGCACTCTTGAATTGGAAATTTGTTAAGATTGATTTTATTTACTATTCAGCCTTCATTATTTTCTGCTTATTTATAATTTTGATTCAAACATTCAAAAACCCCCCTTTTATTTTACTTTGAGAAGCTATCCACATTGGTTCCCTTGGGATTCGACCTGGTTTCACTATTTCTACAAGTTAGTTTAGGAAAATCAGTAATTTATTTTGAAGGGCTTCGACAACCCGTTCAGAAATTTATATTATTTTTTAAAAAATTTATATAGAATTGAAAGTAGAATTCATCGCCGGACATGTATCAACGAATTTGATCTACACTGTGAAGAATTGATCATCAAGTATATGAATATATTATCTTTTGCCCTTTTCTAAGGTATTTTTTGTAAAGTTATTTTACTAGTTATTTTATTTAGTGATTTTCTTAAAGCTATATTATCATGAGATTATTATTGCTTTTCAAGTTTTACAATTCTAACTTTTTACCACCTGAAATAATGGTATATTCATGGAATTTCTTTGAAAATATATGTCTATACTGATGATATTATTATATTTAATCCACTTCGGACCGCGTTATTAGTGTTTACCCAACTCCTTGACTCAAGGTTTTGAATACAAACATAGGACACTTTAGTTTAACAACATTTAGCATATTGTTTAATCAAAATGAATTAGTTTTTTAAAGTGAAGGATTAAAGATAAGTTTTATGCTTAACACATAGCTCATTTATTAAGACCGGAATTCATTTTAAATTCACCGTTTTTAATTTAAAATTTATTTAGAAATTCTATCTATTTTGATAATTAGCCTCAAATTTTGAAATTAATTTTAAGAAACACCGAGCATGCAACCACTGTACAAAACAAGAACTCCTTGTGGTAAAAGTGCCCATGGTATTGAAACAAATACATTGTACTATAATAAATATGAAAATCTCATCAAAGGATTGTAAATATCTAAATGAATCTAAAATCATTATAGTAAAGATTATTTGAGATTTCATCTAGATTCTGTTATAATGATTTGAGATTCATAATAATCTAGAGCCATTACGATGAAATCTGAAATAATCTTTACCATAATGATTTTAGATTCATTTAGATATTTACAATCCTTTGATGAGATTTTCGTATTTATTATCATTTCCCTTTTCACTTATATATAAATGCCATTCAAGAATACATAAGCATTAAGGAAACAAACATAAAAATGGGGAAAGAAAGAAAGAAAGAAAATGCAATATCAACATATTCAGGGGTTGTCAATATTGTAGCAATCCAAAGATGAATTGGGTCATTGTTCATGGCAATTCAGCTTCACTCTCACTCCTTCCATGCCTTCTTTCAGGCAAGAAAGTCACCAAAATACCTATTAGTAATAATGTTGTTTGCTTTATTATTTTTTTTTATATGATCCACTTGCCACATGTAAAACTTGTTCCAGTTTTCTAATTTTTTTTAAATGTTTATTCTACAGTGACATACTATTGGAGCTTGATGCATTTTGTTTAGACCTGGGTCAAGATGTAGATCCAATAGTAGCTGAAAGAGTGGAGGAAGTGGTCCATATGAGAATTCTAGACTAAAAGAATACTCATGTGGACTTTTTTAACAGCTCACCTAGTCAGGAATCTTTTAGAGTTTTCTAATCATGAACTCAAACCACGAATAAAATAAATATTACGTGGGAAATGTATCATGATTAGAATGATAGCAATATTGTGCCCTGACCAAAAGTCTCATATTCTCCTGTCGACTAAAAGAGTTTCTTCCACTATCTCGAGCTAATCTAATTCATCTACTCCGGCCTTTGGTCTTTTGGCTAAAGATTGAATAAGGATGAAAGGGGATTAAAATGGATTATATAACTGTTGATACCTATTAGCTCTAGATTGTGAAAGATGAGATTTGAGGTTAAGGTACGGGGATTCAATGGCATAGGTGGGCTAAATCACAGGTGAAGGGTGTCTTAAGAAACTTGCAAGTTTTCATTGCAACAAGTATTCCACTGATTTGTCGAATTGTATTTGTGGTGAAGGGAGCTTTCCCAAGGGGAAGATCTTGGACGCTGCCGCTTGTTAACTTGCAAGATTAAGCAATTCAAATAACCAGCAAGATTATGAAAGCAGTTACAAGGAATTTAAAGCATAATTACAAAGATGAAATTTCTTTTTTTTTTTTTTGCTTTACAAATATTATATTTAACTTGGAATGATGAAGATATTGTGTATTTGATTTAACAAAGAGCTTAGAACGATTTATGAAATTTGATCAGAATGATAGTGTAATACTACCTAAAAGAATTACATTCTTGTTTGGGACAACGAAAATTTTAATCATTGAACCAACATTGAATACACTTGATTTTCTTTTCCTTTCGGCTCCTGAGTATCTATTTATTTTTTGTGAACTGTAAACCGTACTTTGAAAGTTTCTGTTTCAACACTGGAAAATCTGTCGGTTAGTTTATCACTTGGAAATCTCTCTATTTTGATTTAATTAGCCTCAAATTTTAAAATTAATTTTAAGAAACAACCAAACGGTGCATGCAATCCACTGTACAGAACAAGAACTCCCTGCGATACAAGTGCCCATGATATTGAAACAGAATACATTGTATTAATAAATTATAATAAATAAGAAATCTCATTATAAGACTGAAAATATCTACATGAATCTAAAATCATTAAAATAGAATCTGTAATAATATAGAATCATTATGCTGAAATCTGAAATAATTTTTACCATAATGATTTTAGATTCATTTAGATATTTACAATCATGTAATATTTTCTTATTTATTACCATTTCCCTTTTCACTTATATGTAAATGCTAAGAATACATAAGTAATAAGGAAACAAACATAAAAATGGAAGAAAAATAAAAAGAAAGGAAGAAAATGAAATATCAATATATTCAGGGTTGTTAACATTATGGTAATTTATAGCAGGATTAGATCGTTATTCATGGCAATTCAGCTTAACTCTCTTTCCTTTCGTACCCTCTTGCAGGCAAAACACTCACGATAGTACCTATTAGTAAAGATGTTGTTTGCTTTACTTTATTTTCCGTATGATCCACTTGGCACTTATTTTCTATTTTTAACTGTTTTAAATATTTATTCTACAACGAGTTACTATTGGAACTTGATGCATCTTATTTAAACCTAGGTCAAAGAGTAGATTTAATAGTGACTAAAAGGGTGGGGAAATGATCCATTTGAGAATCCTAGATTAAAAGAATACTCATATGGACTCTTGTAAAATGGCCTGCCTAGTCAAGAATCATTTAAGATTTTCTAATCATGAACTCAAATCACGACCTAAACAAATATTACGAGAGAAATATTTTATGCTTAGGATTATAACAATATTGTGCCCTGACTAAAATTCTCATATCCTCTTGTCGAATCAAGGTGTTTCATCCACTATCTCGAGCTAATCTAATTCATCTCATCCAGCCTTTGGTCTCTTGGCTAAAGATTGGATAAGGATGAAAGGACATTGAAGTGGGTTATATGTGTTGATACCCATTAGCTCTAGATTGTGTAAGATGAGACTTGAGGGTGAGATACGGGAAATCAATGGCATAGGTGGGCTAAATTACATGTGAAGGGTGTCTCAAGAAACTTGCAAGAAGTATTCCCCTGATTGGTCGAATTCTATTTGTGGTGAAGGGAGCAGAGCTTTCCTAAGGGGAAAATGTTGGACGCTGGTAATGATGAAATCCATGCATGGCAGCTTTCCCACTTGTTGACTTGCAAGATTATTATTTATGAAAGCAGTTCAAGGGATTTTAAGCCTAATCACAAAGATGAAAGCTCTTTCTTTCATTACAAATCTTTTAATTAAATTAGAATGATGGAGATTAATTTATATTCATAATCTTCAATCGCATTGAAAGACTCTTTTAATTTGTAACTCGGTGATTTGCGCGTTTCATTCAGTGGTTATTTTAAACCATAAATTGACATTGTAATCTTTAGATGAGTTTAATTACGAGAATATTAATACAAAAATTCTTACTATCAACATTGCAACTCCACGAAATTCCATGAATGTATCCCTAAAGGAAGATTAAAATATGCAAAGGTAATTAAAATTCTCCAGAATAGGAATAAAAAATTCTATAAAAAAGAAAAATTAAAAAATCCTGATAATAATAAATAAATAAATAAATAACTCTGCAAAATTTGTATTTATTGACCAAAATAAAATGATATAACTAAAAAAAGGAACTACCGACTGATCTAAAAAATTATCGATGGTGGCACAAAAGAAAAGATTTTGGTAAAGAACAATAAGGGAGAAGAGGAGATCTTTTAGATTTTATTTCTTTTTGTAAATAAATTTGTATATATGCTGCGTTAAATAATAGGAAAAATTCATTATTAAGTCCCTGAATTTTTTTGTGACCTTAAGACTTTAATTTATTTTATTAAGCCCTTGCACTTTTATTTTTAGTTTTATTAAAGACCTTTTATACATATTTCATGAGACTTTTGTTTGTTTTATTGAGTCCTTTTAATCTTATTTTTACTTGTAAAATTTATTTTTCTAAATAATATTGGAAGAAGTATGTTAGTTTTATAAAAATATATTGGTTTGGCTTACTAATATGGAACTCATTTGAAATCTTATTTGCTTTGCTAAAATTTATTTTAGTTATTACCCACTGTATAAATATAATGAACTTTTATTTCAACTAAATACATAAATTTTAAATTTATATATAAATTTTATAAAATTATTATAAATTTCATTTCAGCGAAAAATGATATATATATAATTCTAATTTGTTATGTTTAAGGTAAACTTACCGATATAAAAAACTAAATAAGACATTTTTTTTTTGAGTAAATATGAAAAGAGTTGGTGCATGAGCCAATTTGTTCAAAACTCATTAAATAACTTATTTATATGCAAGATATGTTGTGGTTTGTAATTTTTTTTAAGAAAATTAATCTTTTCAATTATAAAATTTATCGATTTATATTCTAATTTTCTACTTGTATAGAGAAAAAGATAAACTTTTTTTAATTTTAACCTTCAACTCGGGTAAAAAAAGATAACTTTTTACTACAAATCGAGGACAACGTGATATTAAATCATAAAGGTCAATACTTCAGGTATGAGAATCTATACTAATTTTTAAAATTTTGTTATAAAATCAAAGTTAAAATTAATATTTCATTTACATGGACGGATTTATTTAAATTGTGAGAAATTAATTTTTAAATAGTTTTTAAAATATTTTACCACTTTGTGATTTTTCTCAAAGATTCTTTAGATGGAATAACATATTATTATTATTTGAAGTTTTACATTTCTAACTTGATGGTATATATTCCTGGAATTTCATTGAATGTATATATGTCTATGAATATGATGATAGATATATGAAACGTAGTTTAACAATATTTCGAACATTTTTTAAGCAAACTGAATTATTTAGTGAAATAAAGGATTATAGATATATTTTACGCTTAACACATAGCTCATATAATAAATCTGAAATTCATTTTAATATTCACAATCTTATTATAATTATAATTACTAATTTAATATTTTTTTATAAATTCGGTCTATTTTGATTTAATTAGCCTCAAATTCTGAAATTAATTATAGCAAACACCCAAATGTTGCATGTAATTCACTATGTAAAACTACAGCTCCTTGTGATAGAAGCACCCATGGTATTCAAATAGAATAATACACTGTATTACCACAATAAATTATAATAATTAGAAAAATCTAATTATAAGATCATAAATATCTAAATGAATTTAAAATCATTATGATATGAAATCTAAAACAATCTTTTTCATTTAGATATTTACAATTTTGTAATGAGATTTTTTTATTTATTTTCATTTCCCTTTTCACTTATATATAAATGCCACATCTTTCAATATGTAAATATTAAGGAAACAAACACAGAAATGAAAAAGAAAAAAGGGAAGAAAGAAAATGCAACCAATATATTCAGGATAGTCAACATTGGAGCAATTAATAGCAGGATTACATCGTTCTTCATGACAATTCAGTCTCACTCCTTCCATGCCTTCTTTCATGCAAGAAACTTACTGGTAAAGATTTTGCTTGCTTTTTTTTTCTTTTTCTTTTTTTTTTTTTTCATATGACCCACTTGGCATATATTTTTCGTTGGTAATATGTAAAACTTGTTCCAATTTTCTAACTTTTCTTAAATATTTATTCTACAATGGTATACTGTTGATTCTTGATACATTTTTATTTTTATAATCTTAAACACTATTAGTTTTTATTTTAATCTAACAGACACTTGAACTCTGTTTAATGAAAATATTAAAACACTTGCGCATTATACACATGAACATATTGAATGAAGTCATATGTAACACCCGGAATTTTTATATATTTAATAATGAGTTTTTATTTAAGTTAATTTTAGCCTCATTATTATTGGGTTTAATTTAAAATGATTATATTTTGGTTATTTAAATTTTTCCAAATGCATATTTATATAAGTAAAATTATATATTGAAAAATTATGGTAGAATTGTAAAGGATGTGTTTATAAAAGAATTTTGGAAAAAATTGATTATTTAATTTAATTGTGTGTTAGGACTAAATTGGAAATTTATTTTGGAATAAGGATTGAAAGTATAATTTTATTTTTATGGGGTTTTAATGGAAATTTGTGAGTTTGGTATTTTCGTAAATAAATATGTCGGTCAGGAGTATTTTTGTAATTGTGTATTTTCAGTAATTCTAATTTGGCCCAAATTAAATAGTTAAGGGCTTAATTGATAGGCTAAAAAGAAGTTTGGGGGTCAAATTTAAATTCTGCAGGATGAAATTGTAAGTAATTAAGGAAGTTGAGGGACCAAATTGTAATAAGGAAAAGTTCGGGGGCCTAATGTCGATATTGAAAGAAAAAGAAGTCGGGGAAGAAGAAAGGAGGAGAGAGAGAGAGAGTGCGGCGTCGGGAAGAGAGAGAAGGGGAAGTTGCAGGCGTCGGCGGCGACCGTCGAAGGCGTGGAGCGTTGGCCGACGGAGCGGCGTGCGCTGGCGAGCGCAGCGGCGACGGCAGCAGCAGCTCCGGCGGCGGCGGGAATCGCGCGTGTGGCAGCGGCTTCCAGGCGTGTTTCCGGCCGTTTCCGGCGTTGTTGGCGGCCGAGTTGGGTGGCGATCGGCTCCTCTCGGCGAGAGCTTTCTTTTGGTAGCAGCGGCGACGCCAGTGGTGGCCGGAAACGGAAGATCCGGTGGAGAGAGAAAATGGTGGCAGCCGGCGTTTTTCAGCTTTTCCGGCGAGATCCGGCGGAGGAGGGACGATCGGAGGATGTATCCCGACTCTCCTCAGCTCAAGCTTCGCGATGGCACCGGTTTCGTGGCGATCGGGCTTCGTTTGTGAATCGACGGTCGAGATCGTCCGCAAATTTCTCCGGATGGTCGGGTGTCAGATCGGAAAATCGAAAGCGGGGATCGTCATCAGCGCATCGTTGTGAGTCCGATGGTGTGTTCGGATCGTCGATCGAACTCCGGCGGCTGGAGGCGAGTCGACCGAGCGACCGAGCGTCTTGGTAATTTTCTTTAGCCCGTCATTTTTTAGAAATTCTTAGTTTAATTGTGTCTTTTGGTTTATATTGTGTATTTGATGGTATTTGTGGGTCAAAAAATAATTGTCTGTCAGTTGCCTGCCTTGTGTTTTGTGCTGTATGGCGGAGTCGGGAAATAGTGAAGTTTGGGGACCCGACTCCCGTTGTTTTAATTGTAAGTATTTGGAGTGTTTTTCTGGCAGGTCCTGGACCCGTCTTTACGGGGGGTAATGTTCGTGTTGTAGGGGAGGTTCTGCCGGATTTTCGGTAGAATTCTCCCGAGTCGAGATTCTTAGACAGTCAGTCCTAGGAATCTAGACCTAGGATCTATTGTAATTGTTTCATCGTTTTGATAAATTGTTTTCCGTGATTAGATGATCTGTCTGTTCGGCTCGCTCCTACCGAGACACCTAAGCTGAGCTAGGAGGTCGCCTAATTCTGTGAGTTAAAGTCATATATCGTTTACGCACGTGTCATGCATAAAATTTGATTTGCTACTGAGAATATTTATTTGCAATTTCAATTTTTCATTCAATTATTATTATTATCATTTGCATGATGCTTTTAGTTACTATTTAAATATGTTTTTCCTTTATTACCAATTTTAATATTGCATGATGACTCAGGATGGGACGGCAGTAGAACATAGGAGTTGGATGAGTGTCCAATATAATATGAGAGAGATAAGAAAAAGGTAAAGAGGTAAAAATTTTGAGAAAGAAAGATTAGGACCTGCCCTGGTCGAGCATCGCTCTCTGGGCTTAGTAGAGTGTGGTTGCCGGAGTAAAGGTCCCTGGTCGAGCATTGCTCTCGGTAGCCGGCTTATTTGGATATTTAAGTGACCGGTGGAGGTAAGGTCCACTGGTGAGCTTTGCTCTCGGGGCGCCCGATCTTATTGGGTTAAGAGAGTCGAATGGCTATTAGATTTCTTATTTGGATACTTAAGTGACCGGTGGAGGTAAGGTCCTGGTCGAGCTTTGCTCTCGGGGGCGCCCGATCTTATTGGATAAGAGAGCCAAAAGGCTAAGGCCGAGAGTTAAGTGACCGGACTGGAGGTAAGGTCCCTAGTCGAGCTTTGCTCTCATGATCCTATTGGAATGAGAGGTTTGAGATGATAGAGTTGAGGTTAGTTGAGACATAAGTGTTGAAATAATCGAGATTTTAGAGTTGGGATTAGAGTTCTCTTGAAGTACTCATCCCGTTGCATGTGGAATAAATTTTGTTTAAGCATGGCATGACACATATGTTTTAACATGACACGTATGGTTCGCGTGATTTATTAATTATTTTAAAATTAAATGAATGTGACATTGAGATATTTGAAACTGTTTTAGATGTATGATTTTAACTCACTCTAGACCGAGGTCTCCATTTATTGTTTTTCGGATTCGTGTTCTTAGTTCTCTCGCGACTCTTATTCAAGAACTCCTTCATTATCGGGTGAAGTATTTGATTTGGTATGTAAAATGGTAAATCTTAGATTCTCCGCAGTAGTAATTAGTATATGTATCAGTTGTAAATTTTCTGAGCTTCGGGTCTCGCCTAGTATTTTCTGGTAGACCGAAGTAATTTTGTAAAGTGTAACTATTAAGATAATTTATGGTTTTAATAATATAAATTTGAGTTGAGATTTGTTTAAATCAGTGAGTGTCAAGCTTACTATGGGTTTCGGTGGCCTTAAGCCTACCCATTCCCTAGTGCCGGTCACGGGCCCACGGGTGGGGTCGTGACATCATATGTCTAAAAGTGTTTAAATATCACAAAAATACAAATTGAGATGCCTATCAAATTAAATCGAAAGTTAAGGTGTTAAAATGACTAAATGAATAAAATTTAAGTGTCTAAATATGCACTATGCCTACATTGTATTATTACAATAAAATATAATAAATAAATAAATCTCGTTATAAGATTAAGAATATTTAAATGAATCTAAAATCATTATAACAAAATCTACAATAATCTAGCATCATTATGATGAAATCTGCAATTATCTTTACCATAATGATTTTAGATTCATTTAGATATTTATAATCTTATAAAGAGATTTTGTTATTTATTACCGTCTCTCTTTTCACTTGTATATAAATGCCACATCTTTTAGGATATCTAAGTGTTAAGGAAACAAACATACAAATGAAAGAAGAAAAAAATAAAAGAAAGGAAGAAAATGCAAATATCAACATATTCAGGGTTGTCAATTGTGGCAATCCAAAGCAGAATTGGGTCGTTGTTCATGGCAATTCAGTTTGACTCTCACTCCTTACATGCCTTCTTTCAGGCAAGAAACTGACCATAATGCCTATTAGTAAAGGTTTTGCTTGCTTCTTTTTTTCTTCATATGATCCACTTGGTCTATTGCTTTTGTTGGCAATGTGTGAAACCTGTTTCAATTTTCTAACTTCTTTTAAATATTTATTCTATAGTGATATGCTGTTGAGGCTTGATGCACCTTTCTCAGTCCTGAAGCAAAGGTGCAGATCCAAAAGGAGCTGAAAAGAAGGAGGAATATATGAGAATCCTAAATTAAAAGGATTCTTATGTGGACTCTAGCAACGGCCTGCCTGATCATGAATCTTTTCATGATTTTCTAATCATGAACTCAACCACAGCCTAAACAAATATTACATGGGGAATGTTTCATGGTTAGCATTATAGCAATATTGTGCTCTCACCAAAAGTCTCGTATCCTCCTGTCGAATCAAGGTTTTCTTCACACTATCTTGAGTTAATCTCGTCTGCCCTTTGGTCTTTTGGCTATTAGGATAAAAGGGAATTGAAGTGCGTTATTTATGTTGATACTCGAGAGCTCTAGATTGTGAAAGGTGAGATTTGAGGGTGAGATATGGGGATTCCAAGGCATAGGTGGCCGAATCACATATGAAGTGGGTCTCAACTGATTTGTCGAATTCTATTTGTGGGGAATGGAGCTTTGCCAAGGGAAAATATTGGACGCAGAAAATGATGAAACACATGCAAAGCAGTTTTTCTTGCTTGTTCACTTGGAAAACTATTGTTTCTAAAGCAGTTCAAGGGATTTGAAGCCTAATCACAAAGATGAATGTTTCTTTTTTTCCTTTACAAATCTTTTAATTAACTTGGAATGATATAGATATGGTGTATTTGATTTAACAAAGAACTTAGTACGATTTCTGAAATTTGATCATAATGATAGTGTAATACTACTAAAAGAATTAACAAGAGAATTCGCCTGCGATCCTGTTTGGATCAATGAAAATGCTAATCACTGAACTATGCATTAGCAATTACAGATTAAAATGCTTAGATCAAAGTTGGATTTGTTTTCCTCTCTCGAATAGAATGTACGAACAATGTAATTTTGTAAACCATAAAACACATCTTGGAAATTTGTGCTTCAACTCAAGAAAATATGTTAGTAAGCTAATATCAAGTTGTGATTTTATCAGTTAAAAAATGCTATGCTTCCAAGTTTCATTTGCATAATTTCTTGCTTTCAAACAGTTTGAGATCTACAATGTGCTGACAGGGTTTTGGGAAAGAACATTTGCTGAACTCCTTCAGCTTTTAGTATGGAAAAATGATTCCAGATGCAACGTAAAGGAAGGAAAAATTGTATAATTATCATAAGGTATAGCCATATATCAATTAACTCAAGCGGAAACTAATGGATGTGCATTGAGAAAGAGATGTTAATTGAAGGCAATGGAAATATCAGGCGGCCGACACCACATATAGCCACAGCAAAGAACTGGATAACCAAGCTGAATGGGCGAGGGTTAAGACCAGAGAGTAATGCAATAGGGCCATTGCGTCAGGACCGTAAATCAATTCTGCTGCTGACTTTTTTGCTAAATCTGTTGTTACAAGAAATGAAATTGGATGTGGAGAAGCAGGCATACTTCTATTTGGCATTGTTCTCGTCTTTTCTTTGTTAATGGCAGAAATGAAAGCCTTTGATAGCTCTAGGGGAATCTGAAACATGCAGGCACCTGATAAGTCTAAAGAATCACAGGAGATGATTCTGCACACATAAACTAGTATGCCAAACCAACTTTGAATGCCTGGTGAGCCACCACAGATTTCAAATAGTTAGCCATTTCCCCATTTGAAATGGATGGTAGTTTTTGGCCTGCTGGTACGTCAACCAAACAACAAATCTCAGAGCTACTAATTCGATAGAACAAGATCGATGAAGGGTCTGCCAGAATGACATGTCCATGATTTGGGAATGGTAGCTCACAGTTCCCCAAGATTAAAGCAGCAAAACTAGAGGGAATGTCAACCTGCAAAAATCATAATTCGCAAAGTTTACCTCAAGCCCAATGAAAGATTTAAATTTAGAAGTGCTGCATGTAATGTTCTAATTTATGAGATAGAAGGTGGATTTCATATTAATGAAGTCAATATGAAATCCATTTTAATTCATAGACAGGTTGAAATGTAATCTTTACCTTGGGGTCACATGGAGTCGCAAATTCGAAAAGCAGCCATGGGATACTATTGTGAGTGGAGCACATGCAGTAAGTTCTTCACCATTTTTGGTTTTGTACTGCACACCTTTGATATCCCTCTTTACTTCAAGTAGGGATGTTACTGTTCCTTCTTCCAATCTTATGCTGCAAAGAAAAAAAGAAGAAGAAGAAAGATTGGAGTCATTTTCTGCTCTTAAGTTTTCATAAATGAAATGTGAAAGGAAGATCACATGGGCAGAAGAGAAGCAGCTTTCTCCCTCATTCTTTGAATGAAAAGTCTACTGTGAAACCTTCTTCCAGATATATCTGAATCAAAGCTTTTCAAGGGATATCACTCCCATTCTTGTACAGAGCAAATCCAAATACCTGTTGAGCATCGCTATCTTCTGCACAATCTACAGCCATTTACACACACATGTCAAGAATTAGACCATTTGCATACTTATACTAATTTGAGAATATCAGAAATGGCAGCATTCCCATCTCTTGATTATGTACCTTCAGGGCCTAATCAATTAGTTTCAGGTACCCTCCAGGTTGCAGGAGATCTCCAACGATTCTGTCTTGCAAACTCAAGTCTCTTTCAGTCACATGCACTCTTCGTCTATCCGGCAATTTTAGAATAGAGAAAAGGTTAAAGATCAACTTATTTTCATCTATTCTGGAGGACACATATGTGATTGACATCTAAAGAAAGAAAATAGAGGAAGAGATTCACCTTGCCAAGAGCGTCAGCAAGGGCAGAACCAGCAACACCTGCTCCAACAATAATTTTATATCTGTATTCATAGCTTTCTCTGATTGGCTTATTCCATTTTCAGAGTTCTGAAGTACTTCATCTCTGGCATTCTCCACTGAAGCTCTTGTTTCCCTCTTTAATCTGTACGACAATACAAACAGCAAAGTCATGATTCCTCCTCCCATGAGATACTGATATTCCATTTCCAAAACTAAAAAGTTGAAGAAAAGATGGGAAATTTTTTCTACTTTGATGCTTGAGGTGGGTTTCCATCTTACAGTACAAGTTAATCAGAGAAAATTGCATGGAAATAGGTTTGACTGGCATTGCTAAAAAATTGATCAAACAAGGAAAGAAAATGCTGTCAAGATGGGATGAGGACAGATTCATATTAGAATAATTTCAAATAAGGATGAAAATGCTGTCAAGATGTTGAAAACAAGGAGCAGGCAAAAGACTATTGACTTGAAACAGTAAATATGAGAAAGAGTTAATCTTGAAGAGTATTTTCTTTGTCAGATTTTCTTTCTTCTTGGCTGGCTGATATCGGATCATTTACTGTTAAGTTGACATAACCAATGTTTAAATTAACATATTCCATGATCAGCAAGCAAAATTTTATTATGTAAATCAGGAAAATGAAGAACAAAGTATGATTTATCACTTGCGCACCCATTAACTTGTATATGATAAATGGTGAAGTGGGTATGAGAAAGTAGAGATTACTAGAAAAAAAACCTCATGCATATGAAACTCATTGGACTTTCTACAATATTGACATTGTTTCTTTGTGTTAGTCACTCACTACACTCTCCTTAATACTACTCTCTCAAACAATTGCTCTATATTGGCTCATTTTATCCTATTTTTTCAACTCACTAACATGCTAAACTAATTTTATATTCTTTCTTAATTTATATAAATAATTATAAAAATTATTATTATTCAAATGATAAAATATTTTTAAAAATGTCATTAGTAAATAAATCTATTTTACTTTTATCTATTGAAAAGATAATATAAAAATAAAATTAGTTTAATTTTTAAATAAATAGCAAGTTACTAAATAGAAAAAATTAGATAAAATAAACCAATAGGAGAACAATTGTCTAAAAGAACGTTCAAGGAAGAGTTTTGCTTGTATTCATTCTTCAGTTAATCAAGAAGTTGAGACAAATTAGGTTCTTAATTAGCAATTCCTTAGAGATGATAATTAATTTAATGGGCAAATCCATTTTCAATCCCTTGATATTTTTTAAGTCTTATTTATTAAGTCCTTACATTTCAATTTTATTACATTAAATCTCTAAACTTTTATTTTTATTTAATAAATCTTACTTATTTTAAATGTATCTAAAATTTAAAATTTAAAATTTAAAATTTAAAATTTAACAAAGAGAAGACATGATAAATATAAAATATGAATGTTCTACTTCTATATATTCTCGAATCTATTTAAATAAAAGAGAAAAAATAAATCTAAGATTAATAGTTGTGAAATAAATAACAAAATCATATTTGATATTTGATGAGAATTTAATTTGAAAAATTTATTTAAATTATTTATCCAACATATCAAATAAAACGAATAATCCTTCTACGAAACTATAACAATTATCTTTGATTTCAACTTATCCAGCAAGATCGGGCTCTGGCCCGAGTTCCAAAAAGCCCAGTCCGGTTCACATGATTAAAGATTACGAAGATGCCCTTAGATCCGTTAATATGACCATCTTGTCCGAAGATGAACAGAAACTTTTTCTTTTCCTCCTCTAACGGCTACTTACAGTGATTACAGATTTTAAAAGTCTCATCTTTCTTTTTCTTGGGTATCTCACCAATTATCAAAAACTTGCTCACACAAACACGCTCCTTCTCTCTCTATACCTCTTTTTCTCTCTTCCTTACTGCAATGGACGAAACTGAGACTTTGCAAATGTACAGCGAAGAAGAAGAGATTGGAGATGACTTCTATGAAAAGATTGAGGCTCCCAAGTTTGTAGACCTCAAAGCACCAGACCCTTACCATCATGGGGATGATCGTTACTGGTTCTGCTCCAGAGTTGGTCAGTTTCTTCTCTCTTTTTTTGTTCAGAAATTCTTAACTTTGTTCTTTTAATTATTTGTTATATGAAAATAAACATTTTTTTTATGTAATTATATCACTGTTTCGTGTTGAATTGGGTTGTAGGGAATGTGTTTTTAAGGGTTTGGTTTATGTGTTCTTGGATTCCTACTGGAAATGCAAAATTGGGCTTGATTTAAAGTAGAGAAAATATTTTGAGTGATTAGTTTGGTTAGCTGGAGAGAAATGAGTGTTAGCTTTTCTGACAATTTCTACTAGTGTTACAGGACTGATCTCTTTAGTTTGTGGGCGACTTCAGGTTCAGTTTAATTGTTTTATCTTCTAACGTTTTGTTCAATCTTAGTTGCTAAAAAGGGATCATAGGTTGGGGGTTCTTTACTGTTTCCATTTATTTTAGAGCTTATAGTTTCTTTCTGAAGTTCTTGCCTAGATCATAGGTTGGGCTTGATTGGAGCTATATCATGCACCAATCTTGCATGTTTTGGACTTTACCTGCATGTGAGACCTACAATCTGTGGGAGTGGTGTATGTGCAGTATTTTCATGTTTTCATGTTCTTATTTTCAGCTTGTCCCTAATATTTCTGGTTTTTTTTTTAATTTCTTTTCAGTTGAGTAATATGTACTCAATTCATTGAAAATCTAACTTTTGAATTCCGTGCATCCGTTCATTTTGTGTACTCAGGATGTGACCAAAAGCATGAAGAAGACATGGACTCTGAAACAATCTACAAAAATTTCGTCCTTCGGGTTAGTGTTTTTATATTTCTTCTTTCTTTCCTGTCGTGGCACTGATTGGTAGAGCAGAATAAAAGTTCTACCTGGATATTATTAAGCCATTGAATCCTGCAGGTCATGGCAGCAAGAAGTCCCAACATTCGTCTTCGTAAAGCATTGTATAGAAAAGATGCATGGTGCGTGGATAAAGTTATAATTAGTACTATTATTCATGTCCTCTTTTTTTTCTTTTATTACTCTTAACTGGATTCTTGCTAACACTGTTAGCTTTTTTCTGTGCAGTAGTTCCGAAACAAAATGTCCACGGACAGTTCCTGCAAAACCCTCGAAGCCTAGAGTGACAAGACTTGCCTTGATTTCATCTATATCTAAAAGGATTGTTGATCCCAAAGTTAAGGTCAAGCCTATATCTAAGCAGAATGCAATGCTAAACGCAAAGGCAAAGCAGCCATCTGTTATAGCCAAGGCTTTAACTACTCCAAGGACCAAAAAGCAACTGTCAAATCTCGATGCATTTCGGAGTGTTAGGAACCCGAAAACAACCGCCACTGCAATGTCAAAGAATAGATTAGTAGCGAAAGCTTTGGTATTTCATTCACCTAAGAAGTCAGTAAAAACAAAGAGCTCAATAGAATTGAAAACACCTGTAAAGACATTGTGTGATGGGATGAAGAAGCTTGAGATCACAGGCGCAAAGAAGCAAAGGCTGGGACCTAATAAACCATTGCCTTCAGATACTTCTCGGAAACAATTACGAGGACGGGAGGTTAAAAGCAGAGTTTTTGATGGGCTACTTTCTCAAAATCACAAGGTCAAGGGTGCCAAATCTTCTACGCATATAAAGAACAATAAGGAAAAGAACTCACAGCAGAATCATGATCCTGCGCCTCCTGAAAGGGATGAAAATGATTTCATTGTCATGGAGATTGAGGGGCCTTTAGCAACTATAGAAGCTTCAATACTATCACTGGATGAGAATAAAGTTGAAGCTTCTTCAGATGCAACTGGTAGTGAGGGGCCTTTAGCAACTATAGAAGCCTCCCGGTCAGATTCTGAAAAGAGGAGCTCAGGTAATGATGATGATAATGTTCCAAAATCCCAAGCTCCCAAGGAAATCACAGAGAGAGATGATAAAATGGATACTTTAACCTCTGATGACAAGGAAAATGATTATGTAGTCCTGGAGAGCGATGATAAAGAAAATGCTTCAGCCTCTAATGATAACAGGTAGAAAACTGGTTTCATTTTCTTTTCTTTTTGGATTGATGTTACTCTTCATTCATGTTAATGATTGCTTCCATCTCTAACAATTGGACTTTCTTTGTACAGAGAATTGGACAGTAAAACTAGCTATATAGATCATAAACTTCTGGGAAAGAATGAAACTCCAATGGGCAATCAAAAGGTAGCTGCCTTCTTTAGGAAGTTACATACTATACAGTTTCAATTCATTCAGGTTTTTGACTTGATTCTTGAGGAAGTTGCTATCATATAGTTTTCGTTCGTTGAAGTTTCTAACTTTTCTCCTGCAACTAAATTCGATATACAGACCGCTAAAGCAAAGATTAAGCAATCTAAAGAAAGCTCTATGACTGCTGCCACTAGTGGTCAATTACTGCAGCATAAAAAACCTAAGCCTACAAATCCAAAGCCTTTTCGGCTTAGAACTGATGTATGTATGCATTCTTAGATGCTACTTAATTTCTGTAAACACTTCTTTTCTTTTATGGAATTTGAGAATGTTTTGAGTTGTTCAGGAAAGGGGAATTCTCAAGGAAGCAAATGGGGAGAAGAAACACTGTCCTGAACCTTTTAGTGAAATGACATCAGTCTCAAGGATAGCAGGACGGAACTTGCAGAAAAGACATCAGAATGCACTCCAAGTGAGTTTTCTTCTGAAATAGAGCTCTTTTGGCTGTCATTACTGATTTCAATAAAATTCTAGAGCCTAAACCTATGATCTGGTTCTTATTACAGAAACATGACAAGTTCCTCGAGCAAGATGAGAATCACAATGCAGCAAATGAAAATATGGAAACAAAGGATCAGCCTGTAAGTCTATCTGTAAATGTCTCTTAGGTTTTAGTTTTACAAAGAGATTGCCTAAAGCTTCCAAATAATAATAATACCCTGTGTAGCAAAAGAGAACTGTCAGCTTGAAGATTTCAAAAGAAAGAGTGGGACGAAAAACAACTTCGACACCACAGAGACATACAATTTCTTCTCAGCAGAAACTTGTGACTTCACAGCATGAATGTAACCAAGAAAAATCTGCTTTAAGATTGGGAAACAGCTCAAAAAGGACCAAATCACCATCCACGAAACAACTAGCAAGGCCTCAAGAGTGAGTTTCTCCTGTTTCTAAATGCCTTGATGGATGAAGAATTCACAATCTTCTTAGTAAATTTAGCAAGATTGCTCTTGCAGGTCAGCATCAAGTAGAATAAATTCAATTATGACAACTGGTCAACTTGGCGCAATAGTGGAAAATTCCTCAACAATTTTAAGAGCTAAAGGAGCTGCAAAACCAAGTGAACCCGGTGTTTCCTTGGCAACGAAAGCTTCTATTTCTCCCGCTTCCAAGCCCTCATTACAGGGAAAAAGGTTGACAACCATTCCTAAGGAACCAACCTTTCATGCTATGCATACACCAAAGAGCTGCACAAAGAGAGTGGCTTAAGTTTGCTGTTGCTCTTGTGGTTCAATTGATTCATTGAATGTATTATATATCTCTTCTTCCTCAAACTTTCTCTAGTAAATTCTTTGTTGCAACTCCTTAGTCCAGCTCTTCTCTAGCTAATTGTTCATAGCATTCTTTATAAATTGTATTTTCTTTTTTTCTTTTTATTTACAGAAGAGAGAGTATTTACTCGTATCGTTATTCTTACAGTTATAGCCAATCCAAATTTAAACCATCTTGGAAAAGTCTCATGCTTTTGATGTGGAACCAACCTTAAAATAGAAAACCTAACATAAATCATTTTTCTATGTGCTGACATTCATGCCCTATTCACAGCAGAAAATGAAGGAAAAGAAGGAGAAGATAAATAAAATATAGATTTATAATGTAACTCCTTGGACATGGATTAACTTGACTTGGTATGTCTATAAGATAAATATGATTTAATAATGTTCGATATAATGCATTTTGTTGAATATTGACTTAGTTTTCAGAAAATTCAATTGATTTGGTAAAGAGGGATGGAAAAGAGGCCTTCACTTTGTATAAAATTGGAAGGTTTTTGCCCAAACTGTATCTTCCAACCATGCCTCTCAGCAGCTCTGCAGCTTCACATACCCCTTTAGCAAAGCTTCTTCTTCTTCTTCCATGTCAATTTTCTATCATACTCATTTTAATATCTCTAATAATTCCACTAGCTAGTGGATTATCTTTCAACTTTACCAGTTTCATTGCCGGCGACAGGAACATAATTTATGAAGGAGCATTCCCAGCAGACCGAGCTATTCAGCTTACGGCAAATGCTTTGACTTCAAGATTCGGCCGAGCCACATATCCTGAACCTATGCAGCTTTATGAAAGAAGTTCAGGAAAACTAACAGATTTTCAAACTCATTTCTCTTTTGTCATCAATTCAGAGAATAGATCGATCTATGGAGATGGATTGACCTTCTTTCTTGCACCTGAAGGTTCAAGAGCTCCTCCTAATATGACAAACGGCATTTCTTTAGGTCTAACAAGTGATGACCAGGAACAAAACACCACAGCAAATCATTTTGTAGCAGTGGAATTTGACATCTTTTCAAATTATATTGATCCCCCAGGTGAACATGTTGATATTGACATCAATTCTATGAAATATGTGAACAATATTACTTGGTAGTGTGATATTAAGGGAGGAGCAAAAAATGATGCTTGGATTAGTTATAATTCTAGTACATTAAATCTTAGTGTTGTCTTCACTGGATTTAGAAATGGTACTGTAGAGCTGCAACACCTTAGTCAAATAGTTAATCTGGCAGATTACCTTCCAGAAAAGGTTACTTTTGGCTTTACAGCATCAACAGGAGGTAATACTGCTTTTCACAGCATACACTCTTCGGATTTCAGTTCAACCTTAGAAATTGATGGGCAGGTCGAAAGAGAAACAGGAAAAAACTCGCAGTTGGATTGGGTGTTCCCGGTGTTTTTGTTGTTGTTGTGTGCTTACTTTGGCTTGTTTTTGTGTCTTGGGAGAAGAAAAATGCAGATGATGAAGAAGAAGCTCATGTCCTGGATGACTGTATGGATGATGATTTTGAAAAGGGAACAGGACCAAAGAGATTTTTGTATCATGAATTGGCTCGAGCTACAAGTAATTTTAAAGACGAAGAGAAGCTTGGTGTGGGGGGATTTGGGGAGGTTTATAAAGGATTTTTGAAGAACTTGAACTCATACGTTGCTGTAAAAAAAGTATCTAGGGGTTCTCAGCAGGGGGTTAAGGAGTATGCAGCAGAAGTGAAGATCATTAGCAGATTGAGGCACCAAAACCTGGTCCAACTCATTGGTTGGTGTCATGAAAGAAAGGAATTGCTACTTGTTTACGAGTTCCTGCCTAATGTAAGCTTAGATTCTCATCTCTTCAAAGAAAAAAGCTTGTTGACCTGGGAGCTGAGGTATAAAATTGCTCAAGGGTTAGCCTCAGGATTGCTATATTTGCATGAAGAATGCGAACAATGTGTGGTGCATAGAGATATTAAAGCCAGTAACATTATGCTAGACTCAAATTTCAATGCTAAACTTGGAGATTTTGGTTTAGCAAGGTTAGTAGAGCATGGAAAAGGTTCACAAACAACAGTTTTGGCGGGGACTATGGGCTACATGGCACCTGAATGTGTCACAACAGGCAAGGCTAGCAGGGAATCAGACGTCTACCGTTTCGGCATTGTTGCATTGGAAATAGCTTGTGGAAGAAAACCCATAAACCCTAAGGCAGATGAAACTGAAGTGTACATGGTGAAGTGGGTTTGGGACCTTTATGGAAAAGGAAAGCTACTTAAAGCAGGAGATCCTAGACTATGTGGAGATTTTGATAAGCAGCAAATGGAACGATTGATGATCATCGGGCTATGGTGCGCTCACCCGGATGAAAATCTCAGACCTTCTATAAGGCAAGCGATTCATGTTCTACATTTCGAAGCTCAATTGCCTATTCTCCCACCAGAGATGCCCATTCCGACATACTTTGCTCCACCTCCAGTGGATGCGTTACTGTCCTCTAGTTATAATACAAACTCCTCGCACTTGACCACATCTTCTGCAGCTTCATCTGCTACATCAGATCCTGCAAAGTTCCTAAGATGATTTCAAATATAATTACTTGCATATTCTTATGGATATAGAACATTTATTGTTTTCAGAACAATCTTTTTCTTTTTCAAATTTTGTAACACCAGTACATAATTTGGTTTCTGCAAGTGTTCCATTGTTTTTTCTTTCTTTTTTAAACATTGCAGAGAATTATGAAGTGTTCGGTTCTCCTTGTAGGTTTTCCATTTCTCTGAAGGTTTCTCAGGTAAAATGAAAGAACTTGCTATTACCATAACCTGTAAAGTCGGCAAAATTAGCTTTGTGGTATGCATATGCACATAGCAAACATGGACTCCAACATTATAAGGCTAAAAAAGAAAATTCATTCATGCGGAAGTTCAAATGCATGTGGAAATTTCTTAATATTTCTAACATATATTAAAATGAAACAAAAGAAAAGCAACATATTTTCAGAGTTTGTAGATGACCGATCTGAGAATTCCAGAAACAAGTCTGGAATGATAGAAATAACTTATTGGCATAATGACTTGAATTCCAAACGTCATGAGATTATACAAGAACAGCAAAAGGTCTCAAGAGCTGAGTTGAAGAAACCTTTGTGCCATGGGATGCTTGGCTTCTGAGAGTTCATTGGGTTTCAAAACTTCAACAACTTCTCCATTTACGAGAAGGCAAACCACATCAGCAACTCTCTGAATCTGTTTGATACTGTGAGAGACCATCACAATTGTCATTCCCTGATTCTTCTTCAGTTTCACAATAACTTCTTCTATGTTTTGTGTTGATATTGGATCCAATGCACTTGTTGGCTCATCTAGCAGCAAAACCTTTCAAATATAGAAATTTATTATAAGCAACTCATAAATACACCAGAAAGTTCATATTCTAGCATATAAGGAAAGAAAAGCATAGAAGGTATTAACATATCGCAAAATAATTCAAACTGTAAAATCATCAAGGAGCTCTACCTCTGGTTCGTTAGCCAGAGTCCTAGCAAGAGCAACCCTTTGAGCTTGACCTACAGATAATTCACCATAATTTTTCTTGTGAAAGGAAGAATCAAGGTCAGCAAGGATCAGCAATTTGTGAACTTCATTGTCAGAAAGTTTCTTCCCCCTCAGTTGTGGGCCATATCGTATGTTATCTGCAATGGTGCCTGAAGAAAATGCAGTTCAACGGGTAAATTGACTACAAAGCATGCATTTCTATAGGCACAAGGCGAGAAGTATCCAGTCATTAAGATGATTCTGCCATTACTTCTGCTTAAGTTAGTAGCATATTCTAGTGAACTTAAACTGCATTCTAAATATGACAAACCAAATCGTTCAGTACCAACACAAATCAGAAAAAAAAAGAAAAAAGAAGGATATATTGCATATTCAACATGAGTATATTATTACATTGAGAAACCACTAATTTTAATATTCAAGATTCTTCAATTAAACGTTGTTAAATTCTACAAAGCTTAAGCATCCTTCATTGTACTAAATAAAGTCATAATTCTCTCTTCTGCATTTTCTTTCTTCTTCGTCGTCTTCCTCAAAGTTCATTCATTTCTCTTATTATACAGTCACGCTTAAGAGTTTGAATGAATTGAATCCTTGACATTTTTTTCCAACATGCCTGTTATTCAACTATGAACTTTCCAAACAAGAGAATTGACTAATTACAATTCAATTCGACTAAATTATTGACTTTCCAAGAAGATATTCATAGTCAAAAGTACTCGATATAATCAAAATTAAAGAAAAAGAAAAGAAACAAAAATTGAAATGTAAATTCCAAAACTCCAAGACTAACCTTCAAAAAGAACCGGAATCTGGAAAAGCATGCCAACCTTACGGCGAAGACTGAGAACATCAAGGTCGCGGATATCACAGCCATCAAGAAACACCGTACCAGGCGGTGGCTCCCACAGGCGATTCAACGACCTTAAAAACGTAGATTTTCCGCTACCACTAGGTCCCACAATCCCAACGATAACACCTTTTGGTACATCCAAGTTAACTCCGTTAAGTATTTTCGCTCCGCCATCAGTTTCTCTAGTCAAATTCCGTATTCTAAACTTGTATTGATTATCATCATTATCAGTAGCAGATTCTATATCGGTCACCGTTAATAGATGCTCGAGAGTACCATCATTAGCTGCTGAAACTGAAATTAAAGAAATTAGAATCTAAATTTGATAAAATTAGGTATCAAAGAGAATTAGATGATAAATTACCTCTGGAAAGAGAAGATATTGAACCGAATACCATTAGTTTGTTTAATTTTTTAGCTTTTTTCTTTTTTACTTTTTCTGTTAACTATATAATAGCAGAACAATAATACGCCTCCCCATGGCGTTTACTTCACTAGATGATGATGTAACCAGTTACATGAGTCTTGAAAAACACTGAAACATTTATTTGGCATTTTCGTAAGGTCAGCAGAATTAAAGAATTCTTTCAGTTTGTTAAAAAAAAAAAAAAAAAAAAAAAGAATTCTTTCAGAACATGAATGATGTGACCAGGTTACAAGATTCCTGAATGAAGGCTTCCATTGCCATTTGATCAGAGCTTAGTTACTGTTTTGGGTTTGGGCTCACATTATTGAGCTTAGCGTCTGGGCTGGCTACTCTCCAATTCTACGGCCGAGATTAAAAGTGCATTACCATAATGAGTTTTCATAATGCGTGTATTTCCGTATTGTTAGTCTGTGAAAGTGCATTACCGTAAAAAAAAAAAAAAAAAAGAGATGAGAAGAAAAACATATATACTTTTTTTGTGAATTGAATAAATTAATAGAGTTTTAGAAGGGTCTATAAATAAATACTATTAGTCAATTATTTTATATCGATACGATATAAAATAAAAAAATATAAAAATTGTATTTTCCTTATTTTTGAACATTTACCTCTGTATGGGAACATGGAAGTATGGTACCAATTCAAGATTGGAAACTAATGATAGATTTGTTTAGTATTTTAATTGCTTGGAGATGGGAATAACAGTTTTAAGGAGATAAATAATTGAAGTGGATCTATGCTTGATAAGGATATGCCTTTTTCTTTTTCTTTTTTTTTTTTTTTTTCCTTTCATAATGTTTGCCTCTATATTCTCACCTTTCAAAATCCTTTTAGGGGGAGTTATGGTTGATTGCTTATTCCAATAGTTGGAATAATTAACTTGTTCTACATTCTACTCCACTTTGCAAGAATCATAATCTATGGGAAGACTCTAAGAAAATGTGACATGTAAATTAACCCAAAAAGCTTCCCCACCACCACTTTGGCGATTCATTAGACAACACAAGAAGATCAAATTTCCCACATTCTATTACCTAATTACATATACACACACGCACACAGAGATGCTTTTGCTCTTAAATCTTATTTTCAGAATTTATTCACCAAGTGTTTGGCTAAAATGCTAAACTCTAAGCCAATTATTGAACTTATCCTATTTTTCTATAACTAATTCGAAATAAATATTAATATATTAATATATTTAACAATCACCCTCCATTCCAATTAATATAAAATAGAAGTTTAATTAAAAGGATTAAAATACAATATATAATATTTGCTCATAACATCTTTCTCTAACACTATCCATGGATGGGAGTAATTCAACGACAATAAGAATGGATGGAAAATGAGTTATCACTTTGTTTGGATATTTAATATTTTAACAAGGAAAGATTCTCCTTCGGAAAGATGAAATTGATTACATTCCAATTTGAAGTGTAAAAAACTTCTAACTCATAGGAAAGAATTAAAATATATCCATCTTTTTTGTTTTTAATAATAATCCAAAAATAACACTTTTATATAAATTTTAAGTTGTCTTTTATTAAGTTTTCATATTTATTCATTCTCTTTATTTTGTCACGATAAAAGAAACTGCTAATTCATATAAGATTTTTTTTTACGTAAAAATTATATATTTAGTAGTTATTATTTGTATAATATGATCACCTTTCATGTTTTATAATTAATTATCTCATAGTTTTATCAAACTAAAAAAAAAAATTGTATGCATTTCATTATAAAATTATTTAAGATTTTTATATATTTTATTATGTAATTACATATTTTTTTGAAACTTATATATCAACTGAAGGGTTTTTAAATTTTTTAATAATTATTATTTCCTTCCGCACTCGTTCATCCAAACAAATTTTACATATTTTCCCTCTCTTTTTTTTTAATGATTACCAAATATAATAGAATAATAATTATCATCTCTCTTTTCTTTAACTACATTCCCTTCCCTTTAAATTATTTTCCCCTCCCCTCTTCTTTTTGTTGCCATGCAAAGTGTGATTACAAAAACTTATTTTTCTTTTAAGTTCCAAAAACTTGAATTATTGTCTATTACTATCCTTAACATTAGTTTCTTTTTTTCTTTTGATGATTTGGTACTTGAATATTGATTAATTTATGGTACTATATATTTCTAATTAAATAAAAGGAGCTTACATATTTTCTTATGATAAAATTGTTTTTATTAATTAATTCTGAAATGGAAAGAAAAAACATAACATTGAGATGCTGGAAAAATTCCAGAATACTCGGATAAAAAAAATCTACAAAAAGGAAATTACATGTTTTCCTCACGTTTTAATATTTGTGTTCCATGTGTACTGAACATGGGTTTTGACCTTAGGATCGACAAGACAACAATGTGTGCAAGTGGAGTTTACGTCTGAATTGCATTGTTTCTTAGAACATGACAGTGGCTCTTTGTATCCACGGAAAAGACAGCACTCTAAGTAAAATACAGAGATATTTAATTAAAAATTTAATACAGTTGACAGTTATATTAAAATATTTCTTATTAAACAGTTATATTAAAACGTTTAGAAACAGTAACTGATAGCTGGTTTAATCTTAATTAATTTTATTTTAAATTTTTTTTATCACACTGTTTTTCTTATTAAAATTTATTAACAATTACTTATTTTAAATTAATTTTATATAATTAATACCTTTAAAAGTCATTTAATATGCTAACAATAACTGCTAATAAAATTTTACCGAGCATGCAACTGCACTCATGACAACCAACATCAAACCATAAGACGTTTCTGTTAGCATCAAACTAAAACTAAAAATATTTCAAAATACTAAGAAACTTTAGCTATATAATATTGAGTTATTTTCAAGGTCGTAAAGTGTAGCTTTTGAGTGCAAGAAAAAGAAAACACACTAATCATACAACATATAAGAACTTAATGAAATTTTTATTAGCTTTTGAGTTATTATCTAAATTGACAATAATAAAACACACTAATCATACAACATATAAGAACTTAATGAAATTCATATGGTTCATGTTCATAAGATTTAACGAAACAAAATAAGAATATAAAAATTTAATAATATAAAAAAACTAATTCAATCTCAAATAAAATAAAATAGAAATCTCATATCTGGATTGATTTAGGTTGAAAGCTATGCAACAAATATGTATATGTTAATCGTTTTTATAATCAAAATTATTTATTTTTACTTAAGTATATATTTTTATTTATATACTAATACGATCGTTTTTATAATCAAAATTTTTTATTTTTACTTAAGTATATATTTTTATTTATATACTAATACGATAAATAATTCACACATATTTATTAATTTTAAATAATTAAATATACATATTATCTAATTTTAAAATATATCTTTCCTATTTATTTCCGCAAAATATAGAATTGGCCTTCCAATAAAGGCTACTGTGATGCTATAAATATATAAATAGTTATAGCACGTACTAGTGGAGATCTGAGGAAAGTTAATTTAATTACTGCTTGTCATTCAATCATCTATTATCTTATTAATTTTCATTTTTACTATGCTTTTATATACACTTGAAATAGTTCTAACATATAGAAAAAGTTAATTAAATTCATTTTAATTTAAAGTGGTCTTATTAATAATAATAAGAAAATTCTTTAACATCGTTGACTCATCAATCTTCAAAGGTAAGTTATATATATATATATATGTACATATAGTTCATGCCCACTATCATTTTTTAATGAAGGAATTTAATTCATTTCACTACCAAGCATATGTTTACACAGACACATTTATCTTCTCATTATATTATTCATTTTTGAAGTCAATCAAGAGCAGAAAGCTGGACCACCACTATTAATAAAATAAATAAAGCAGGGGTTAATTCTCCATTTCTATTAAAACCCTATTGGTACAGTAGCAACAGCCATAGCAGAGACTGAATATATACTATCATTACCACCAAACATACTATATATATGGATGTATTTACATACTAAATCTCATTTTGGGCAATGCACATGCAATATGGAAACCAAAAGAAGAAGAAGAAGAATACAATACAAGATACAATACCCAGTCCAATAATCTCTCTTATATGGGATAGAAAAGTATAGCTATCTAAGTTTGATTCTGCAACTGTGTATATATATTAGAGATATCTTGAAGAAAATATGCAATCAAGATAGCTTCCAGGCTTTACCAGCATTGATACTGAACTTCTTGAGCCTTCCAAAGAACATAACAATAATAATGATGAACTTTCCAAAGTTGCTCCACTTCCCCACCAATCCAAACCATGCATCTTTGCAAGAAGTGATATTTGGATTTACTTGTCTTGCTCTTGCACAACCGTACCCTGTCGAATACCCAACATTTCCATGTGCACTACACATCCAAAAATTTCATTCATTTCATTAATATTTGCATAATGAACTTCAAAATATATAATTTTATAATAATATCTACTATTATATTTACAAGTTGGAAAGTTGTTATTTGTAATAAATTTCTAATACGAAACAAAATAAGATGTTATGCTGAATAAAATTATTTATAATCGAAGCATGTTAATTTGAATTGGTAAAATTTAAAAGATCAAATTAATTAAGGTGTTAAAGTTGCAAAAAATTATAATTTATTTTACCAATTGAGGAACATCTTAAATAAAATTCTGGACGTTTATCGAGTAAAAATTGAGCAATAATTAATAATAATAATATAACAAATATAATTTTAAAAATGTAGCTAATGCTAGTGGATATGACTTATCTAAAATAATGTAAATTAAGAAAATTATGGGAAAATAATGGGGAGAAAAAGGAAAAGAATGTACCTTATCACTTCTAAGGTTATGTTCAAGACATTGAAGTTAAGAGGATCAGTCTTCAGCTTTTCCCTCTCCACTACGCAAATGAGAACAATAAAGATGACAAGATAAGATAGTTGTGAGAATAATAAATCCTGAAACAGCGTCTTCTTCTCATTTTTCCTTTCTCTGCCATTTCTTGGAACTAATTCTTCCTCCTGTTGCTTTACTGGCAAAAATGAGGTATATGGCGGGAGGTACCTGTAAATCAAAACATTGTGATTCTAAAAGTTAATTACAATTATAGATGTCTAACCCTAATTAAAATTAATATTCAAACTTATAACTTATCCTTTAGGTTAAGAATTAGATATTTTTTTAGCATACAATTTAAGTGGTACTGAGCCGTCTCCTATATATAGCAATTAATTATTCAAAAAATGTTATGTGCATGATTGATGACATTAATATCCGGGCATACAGGAGGAGACTGGCTAGTTGTACATTGAAAGCTAACGATGAGGAGAGCATATGTGCCCCCAAGATTGTTGAAATCTATAATTCTTGGAGAATGGAATATTTTAAAGAGAAAATAAAAATAATTGATGTAGATTACCTTTCTTTTTTTTCTTCTTTTAGCATCTCCTAGTCTCTATCAATGTTTAGGAGAAGAGATTGAGACACGCACTCATAGATTTAGTCTAATCATATATTCATATTATTATGTACATTAATAAATAAATATATTTTTTAAAATTTTTATTTTATATTGCACGCACCGTCTGATGGTACTTATTAATAAAATAAAATTTATTATATAAAAAAAAAATTATTGTAAAATAAATTCACCAAATTAAAAATTTATTTATTTTTTCATTTAGTAAAAATATATTTTAAAATTATTTTTTTTTACTAAATCTAGTATACACATAGGATAATGATATATGTATATATAATATTTTATATTTTAATATTAAATAATTAATATATTTTTTATTATTGAATTCCATTAATAACATATATCAACCTAGGCAAAAGTTTAATATGAGAAGGTTTTGCTATCATTGTTGTCTATTACTAGAAGAGGACATTAAATTTAAATTCAGACTTTAATAGAAAAAAAATCTGAATTAAGTATACTAAAAAAATAAAATAAAATAAAATCAATCATGACAGATTGAATCAGCTTCACAAAATACTTGGCGGACATGCAAATGTAGAACTAAGTTTTGAGTCCCCACGCCAACGAATTAATGAGAAAGTTGTCCCTTGTGATGAAAAATTATCCAAAAATAAGTGGCACTACCGACCATAATTATATGGTTTGATGATCTTTTCATTGGGCATACAAATTCTATGTTATTATTGTCATCATAACAAAAGCATCATATATTATTTAAAAATATTTAATGATTATACACTTATTTAAAAAATTTAACAAATATTTAATTTATAAATATAGTGGAGAAAAATAAATACATCACTTTGATTAAAAAAAAAAACGAAAGAAATTACTCGCAAATTCGATTCAATTTGAACAATTTGTATACAGCCCTAGCTCCATTCGCACCCTTCTTCTCGACAAGCTAATTCATCTCTCCCATAATCTTGATAGTCATTCAAGGTTTACCCAGCAAGCATTTTTCTTTGAAATGGGAGGTGTTAAAGTAATGAATAAGGTATGTATAGTTTATTTCATTCAACATTTTCGTGGTATCATGATTCTAAGACTGAGAATAAATTATTAAACTTTGTTAAAAATTCATTTTTTAAAATTTTTATCTAAAATGTTCATATTTTTTTATATCGGGGCATTATAAATTATTCCGAATAAATGTTATTTTAAAAATTTAAATTCATTAACTTTTGATAAAAAAAAAATGTTTTAAGATCTTGTTAGCATACTATTGGACTAACATATATTAATAATGAAAAAAATTTAATATATACAAAATAACTAATAAAAAAAAATGATATGTTTATATTAATATTTTAAATTTTATTAAGTTATTCAAAATATTATTTATGATGTTTCTTCAACTTTCTCGAACCATAAAATGACTATTTAATTAATCATTACTACAATACTGATGCACGTATCATTGTACGTATTATTATCTTTTCATCTATCATTCAAACATGTAATGATTATTTAAGGATAATCAACAGAGGGAGAGAGAGAAAACTCACATCATAACTATGAAAATGACCAAAATTGCTGGAGAGATGGCAGAAAGATCAAAAACAGATTCACCAGAATGCCTTGTGCTCACCACTTGAAAAAGGACAGCGACCAACTTCTCAACCCAACTCAAACCATCCATCCCTTGAGAATTATTCCACTCCATACAACAAAACACTATCAACTGTAAAACTATGAACCCCAAGACTGTCAAAAACAGAAACCAAGATTGAACACTAGACATCAAGTGACTATAACCCATCTCTCCAGTATTCCTCAATATGTATCTGTACTCAACTCGTTTTGTTATTTTCTCCAGAACCCAGATCAGGAATCTTAAGCTAGGTGCAAACAATGTGTTCCCTAAAAGTGTTAGAGGGATTAAAAGTAGAAGGAGACCTGAGTTTTTCTTGAAAACTATCATGTTTTCATTAGTAGGGACAAAACCGCAATTTGCAAAGGTACTTACCACAGTAAAAACAGAAAATGTTTGTACGCTAATACCTTTCTTGGTTAGTGTTTCTCTTGCATTAGGGATTAAGCCTGTGTACATAGCCACTAAACTAGAACCACCTATATGAATTACTAACAGATAAACCAAAACAACATAGGCTAGACTCTTCATGGAGGCATCCTTTAAACTAGTATCATTAGACGAGAAGTTGGTATCACTTTCTAAATCATGGGTTTCTTGTTTCGGATTAGCCAACCCAGAATCAGAAACAAGAACCAACTCTAAAGAGTTACTTGGTTTTGGCTTTGGAGTACGGAATTTAGACCTTTCTAATCGAAGTCCAAGCATGGAAGTGAAGACTTCTCCACCTACTAACATCAAGGTTGTCATTATAATGAGTTGGGTGTTGGAGAAAGCCTCCATTTCAACTGTTGACATGCTAGACACTGTAGTAGCAGAGACAGAAGTGAAGAAGATGTCTATGTCCTTAATCTTGGATGAAGATGAGGAAGTAGTTCTTGGAGTTGAGATCTTCAAAGCCAAATAGCCAAGAAGAGAGATAAGTAGAAAATAAGCAAGTTGAATCCAAAATGGATTTATTTGATAGAAGA
Organism: Ricinus communis; assembly: GCF_019578655.1. Taxonomy (NCBI): domain Eukaryota; kingdom Viridiplantae; phylum Streptophyta; class Magnoliopsida; order Malpighiales; family Euphorbiaceae; genus Ricinus; species Ricinus communis. Next base: position 18,738,324 of record NC_063261.1, on the reverse strand, counting down.
AAACAAAAAGTGATGATTTAATTAGAGATTTGAAGGATTTATACAGGTTACAACAAAGATGCTCCAACTTCTTACCAAAATAAGCTAAGCACTTCATCTTTCTTGCTTACTGAGAAGATGATTGCTTGACCTGTCTTGAATAAGTTTATAGTGTTTATAAAGGAGCTTGGAGAATCTACAGTGAACCCCACTCAATGGCGTTTACTGCGTTTTTTAATTAAAGCTATCAAATCAACTTTTTGTTTTTTTTTTTTAATTTTTTAAACGAAGCAAGGGAAATTCCAATTTATAATTTTGCTGAACAAAGCCACATATATACGTATTTATTATGAGCATATATATACATATTAATTATGAGTGTTTAAATTGTGATATGCATCTATTTGGTAATATTGAATAAACTTTAGTGGCCCTAATTTGGCAAGTAACTCAATAGTGGACTACCTATTTGGTAGTCTGAGATGCCAAGAATTCAACTCCTATAAGTTGCTGTCCTTCTCAAGTGCTAAAATGGAAAATCAACCTTTACGGGCAATTATTAATGACTATATAGAGGAAAAGAAATAAAAGGAGTTGAAGAATTAAGAAATATGAATTCCACAATTTAAACCTAACTCAATTGGTAATAGCATTTGCTCTTAGAAGGTTGAGGTTTTGAGTTCAAATTCTCATCTTTACACTAGATGAATGCAAATGAATAGCTGCTTTATGTTGTATAGCTCATGATCCATAGACTTCGCATGAATGAAAGAAAACTGAACTCGAATATGAAAGATAACATAAATATGATATGACACAAGTATGCGGGCACTATTCACAAGTTTACGAGTTATAATACTTTTAAAAATTATAAATTTGATAAAAAAAAAAATGCACAATGATATTATTGGGTCGAATTTAAAAGAAAAAAGATATTAATTTAAATACTTATTAGAAATATCATTACTTCTTAGTTTGAGAATTAATAATAGCAATGATCAAAATGCATGTTTGAAATCAAAATTATTGACAATTTTGTCAATAAAGGTTTCACTATTTGAATGCAAAACGTGTTACAGTTGTTTGGTTCGCGAGAATGGTTCCTTTCTTATATATATATATATATATATATATATATATATATATATATATATATATATATATATATATATATATATATATATATAATTAATTCTTCATTATTTTTATTTTAGTATAAATAAATACTACTTCCATGACACGTTAATTTTATTTTAGATTTATATATTTTTTAGAGTTTTTAGTTTATTATGATATTTTCTTAATAAAATATGAGAAATCTTAGTTTAATAAATCAAGAATTTTATATTTTTCACACATAATTATAAATAGTTTGATTTTTATGAGATATAAATTTATTTATATACATACGTATATATATATAATCTTAATTTTTTTAAATAAAATTAATATTATATCAAATTTAATAAATGATATAGACGGACTAAACTCACTATCCAAACCGAAGTTAAATGAATATGGTTTAATTAGATTTTATTATTATTGAATATAGTTGGAATTATTAATAAACCTATCAAAATGGTTTAGTTAAAAAAACAAAACCGAACTATGACTCAGTATCACAATTATATTTTGTGCTCCACATTGGATAAAAGGATCTGTCATGTTAAGAAAATATAATAGTTTAAGACTGAAATATAAACATATATACTTTAGGAATTCAATGTCCAAATAATTTTTTTTTTTTTTAAATCTAGAATTGAAGATGATTTTTTCAATCACAATTCATACTTCTTTATCACATGCTTATAATTAACGAAATGAAGTTAAATATTATTAATCACATTCCGAATTCTAAGGCTTTATAAATAATTAAGAGACAAATTGAGGTTATTATATAATGTTATTGGATTAATATTATTATTATTATTTAATTTTTCTGGAGTAGACATGCAACAGGAAGGATAAGGAATGATAGAGACTGGCACTTGTAAGTGTTGCAGTAACTAATAGCAAAGCATTTGCAAAGTGCCGGCCACAAACATGAATTTTGGCATTCCCACTTTGGCGCACCATTCTGATTTTTAATCCATGGATCATATCACTCGTTGGTGATTACCAAAACCCACCATTGCTTTCTCTTATACGTGCATGAGAAAACTAATATATTCACTGGGGCATAATCTTCCAAATGCACCCCTCCATGCCTTTTTGGTACATAGGAAGAATTTAGATAACATTACGATCACTATCATAACGATAAATCTAATTGTTTTATTTTTAACAGAAGATGGTGGTGGACTATGCAATAGTCATCATTTTCTGTTAATTCTGATTATAAAGAGCTCTTAATAATATTAATCAAAGTTAAAACCCTTCCAAATTTTTGGTAATGAAATACTAGCCAAATTTCATTCTAACTTATAGTTATTTATCTATGTTGCAACTATTAGAACTTAACAGCAATATCTTTTACATGAAATTAGGGTTTCTATAATAAAATTTTCTAATTTAACTTTTAGCAATTCTCGTTTTATTAGTTAGATTATAATTAAATTATGCACGGAGCTAGAAACTTATCATGTATACATGTGCAACGTATGCTCTATTCGATGGTACTAAGTTAAAACTTTATAAAAATTTGTTTATAAGTCTAGTTTATTTGAATATTAAATTTATTTTTTTTATTTTTTTCACCATTTTTATATGTAAAGAAATAATTCAACACTCATATTACTATTTCTGTATAAAAGAAACTCACAGTATCATAGCAAAGTAACCATATAACTCTTAAAAAAACACTGAATCTTATTTATTAAAAGTGCTGAATATAAAATAAAAAATAAAAATGGATCACTTTCGATCTAAAAAATTACCAATAGTGGGCCAAAAGTAAGACGGCTAATGAATTGAGCTACTAGAAGCTAGCTCGAAAATAAACCCACCATTGCTTTCTCTTATACGTGCATGACAAAACTAATATATTCACTGGGGCATAATCTTCTAAGTGCACCCCTCCATGCCTTTTTGGTACTTAGGAAGAATTTAGATAACATTATGATCACCATCATAACTATAAATCTAATTGTTTTTTTTTTTTTTTTAAGAGAAGATGGTGGACTATGCAACAGAGCATTTTCTGTTAATTCTGATTATAAAGAGCTCTTACTAATATTCATCGAACTCAAAACCTTCCAAATTTTTGGTAATGAAATACTAGCCAAGTTTCATTCTAACTGATATTTATCTATGTATGTTGTAACTATAGAACTTAACAGAAATATCTTTTACATAAAATTAGTGTTTCTATAATAAAAGTTTCTAATTTCACTTTTAGCAATTCTCATTTTTATTAGTTGGATTATAATTGAATTACGCATGGAGCTGGGAGCTTATCATGTATACACGTACAACGTATGCTCTATTCGATGATACTGAGTTAAGACTTTATAAAAGTCTTTTGATAAGTATAATTTATTTAAATATTAAATTTAATTTCTTTATTCTCTTCATTATTTTTATATATAAATGGAGAATTTAACACTCATATTACTACTTTCGAAAAAAAACTCACAGTCTCATAGCAGAGAAACTATACAGTTCTAAAAAATACGTTGACTCTTATTTATTAAAAGTGCTGAATATTAAACAATAATAAAAATGGATCACTTTTGGTCTAAAAAAAATATTCGCGATGGACCAAAAGTAAGATTGCTAATGAGTTGAGCTACTAGAAGCTAACTAGATAATAATTCATTTGAATTTATTTATTAAGTTAAATGAGTCCAGTTTGAGTTCAATTTACGAGCTCAATTAATAAACGTGTTGAGCTTGAGCTTAGTGGTACTTCACTCGTTTGAGCATGCGAGCTAGCTCGTTCACAAGCTCTTGAGTGGGATAGTAAATTAGCTCTTTTAAAAGCTTGAGAATTAGTTTATGGAGCTCATTTTTAAGCTCGAGAATTAGCTTAATCCTGAAAATAAACTCATTTGTAGCTTAAATATTTTTCAGTTTCGTCTTTATTTTAAAAAAGTTGTCCTTATTGTAAATGTTTATTGTTTAACAAGTTAAATAAAATACAATGAAATAAATATTTGCTAGAAAATATACATGTATAATGATTATTAATGCAAATTGTTTAGTTTAATGGCAGTGAATATATAATAATTAATTAAAAATATTTCTATAAATCCTTGAATTTTAATAACTACACGCATTAAGGATGAAAATATTACAAATTATGGAATCCGTTGTATTGTAATTTGTGAATGGTATTATTATTTCTTAGTGTTTATTTATGTACGTTATTAATTGATACTTACTCCAAGATTTATTTTAATTGTTATCATCTTTACCATTAGATTTAAATATATATATATATATATATATATTAAATAATTCAAAAAATTTACAATTATATATTTGACGAATTCGAGTTTGGATTCAAGTTGAATTTGACCAAAAAATTAAATTTTAATAAAAAATAAAAAAAAATAAAAAAGACGAAAGAGGGTTAAGATTTTGATCTTATTTAAATTAATTATAAATACATTGAATACGGGCAAAAATATGTTTGAAATATTAAAACCTTGCAGATTATTATTTTATTTTTTTGGCAGGAAATGATTCTTCTATAGCACTGAAGTTATAAAACGTTAATCAGTAATTCACAATGCAAACATATTCTAAAATAATGAGTTGACCATATTCTAATTTGTGCCTTCAGTTTATAAACATTAATGTGGATTTCAACTAATATAAGTGGGATTTATTAATCCAAAACTTTCAAAATATTAAAAACAAAAAATCAAAATATGATTGCACGATTGAGATTTATTAATTAGTAGTGACTATTACAAATAGGTTGAGAACTTGAGGTTAGTGTCATATATAAAGAGAACTAGTGACTTGATTGGTATTAAATTATCATAGTTGCAATTCAATTAAAAAATAGAAATTATTAGTTTAACTATATTGCTTATTATTGTAGTCTTACATATGTAATTAACAATCCCTCCACTAATTACTGATTCCATGGCAGAAGGTTAATTTGATCTCCTTTCATCCTCCAATTGAATCTTCTTCTTTTAAGCCATGGGAGGCTTACTAAGTTGTGGACACATCATGGGAAAGAATCATCATATAACACTCACCGTCACTTAATAATATTCAAGACAATAACTCACTCAGTCGGGAATTTAAACTTAAGACTTCTACATTTTAAGAATAAATATTTTTACCATTTAACGTCTTTCAAATGATAAAAAAAATTGTTGACATTTCAATTGAATAAAAGAGTAGTATCGAAAACTTTATAAATATATTTTTTTTTCTTATAATTTTAGAAAAATTTAAAAAAATCTTTTATTATTATACAACTTTTTGCGCTTTTTGTAATTTTAACATCACAATTCAATTTTGACAAATCAAGTCATCTAGTCACTTTTCATCGATTTGATTCCTGGTGAGTTGGTTCTAAGTTCCAACATGTCATGCGAACCTTGTCCAAGTTGAACGGAGTGTATTATTTTGAAGCCACGTCAAATCCACCTGGTCTAATACCAACCCGCTGCCTATTTATCTCCAAAATAAAATAAAAATGGCAACGTAAATGAAACCCTAATTAAATTGAATTAGGCTAAATATTATGAAATCTTTTTTATTTTATGCACTTCTATTTTTATCTTATTTATTTGGACTTCCCATTTGCAAAAGGACTCTTTAATTCTTTTCAATTTATATATATGATTTCTTTGTTATACTAATATGCTTATTTTTCATTTGATTTACATGTTAAAACACTTTTTACATAAATTAAAGAATTAATTATCTTTAGATTGCAAATTGATTTGTTTTTTCAATCGGTGTCCATGACTTATTCATGTTATCAATAGTAGTAACAGTATTATTGCATCCTCGTCTAGCGAAGATGACTATTGTAATCTACTTGGAACTTGCTATAAGGATAATGTGATATCCATATTTTTTTTAATAATTTTTTTTTTTTTTGTATCATTTAATGTTGTGTTGTTTTTATTTTGGTGCAATATATACCTGAATAAAAACTTTAACGAAGATCTAAGCACTGTTACACTTGCGTATGAGAAGTTTCTTTGTTATCTCTATATCATGGTCTGAAACTTCATCAACTCTGAAATTTTATTGATCATTTAGAAAAATTAGGAACACAAAATAAAAGACTAGTATTGTAATCGAACCGAATCGAACTAAGTTGAATTTTAATAAATATGAGTCTAGCTCATTATATTTTGTATGAACTCAAATCAAATTTAAATTCGGACTCGAACTTGAATTTATTTGGAGTTCGACTGATTATTGAACTTATTTGTCCAACTCAACATGAATTCTTTGTTGATTTATTAAACAATACAATTATTATAATTATTAAATTAATTAAAACAAACATTACTATTTAATATAAGTTAATTAAAAGTTATGATAAAAATGAAAAGATTATTATCTATTAGCTTATATAAATTGATACACAAATAAATAAATGTATACGTACATATAAAATAAAATAATTATAATATAGAAAATATATATTATGCATCCTTTATTTAAGTTCATTAACGATATAGTTCACGATTAGTTTCATGAATCTATAAACGAGTCAGGTTGCGAGCTAAATGAACCGAATATTAATAAATTCGAGTTTGGTTTGTTAACTGTAACGAGCTTCTATTAACAAATTCAAACAAACTTTTATCGAGTCGAACCCCGATTAGTTCTCGAAGACATTAGGCTCTTTTACAACCCTAATGAAAACCGACCACTTCAAGAATAACATCCAAATTTTTCCAACAGAATTTGCAACGAATGAAGAGACAGCGAAGATTATTCAGGAAAAGCAGCCACTAAGAAAAGTATTTATTTGCGTTAATGGAACACAGACCCATATCCAATATCCAAACCAAGCGATCTGGTTTTTGAAAGGAACAGAACAACCTGATTAAGATGGTTCAGAAGTTGATCAATCATATTCATATGCATTATCATACGATTAAGATGGCAAAGTTCTCTGTTATTGCATGATATGATATGGAATAACACATGCAAAAAGCATTCACGCAAAATTTTTGTGGAATCCGATTTCTGTTCAATTAATTCTGTCAAGTCCCAGCAGCATCAACTAAGCTTGTTCATATAAAGTGAGAAATCCAAGAAAATTACTGTTTTCCTGTTAATCAGAGTAGGGTCACCGGAGGAGCACTTCTGAGAATCCATGTCAGTTTAGGAAAGTGGAGCTTTGAGATCCCCCAGAAAGAATATATAGTCAAATGTCGATATTCTTAAAAAGAATAATAAAATATTAAGTTGTAAATATTCTTCTTTTTCTTTTTGAGAATAAGTTGAACATATTCTTACTGCATAATAAAAGAGGGGAAAGAAGAAAAGAAAAAGAGAAAACCTTTGTTTAGAACACATAATATTATATAATAATCTCATTAATATTATATAATAATCTTATTCTGATTTTTGTTGTTACAATCGAATAATAGAAACATATGTTATTCTCCAAAAGAAAATATTCTTATTTACTACAAAAGAAAAGATACAAATTCTTTGTTTATATTTTTCAAAGAAATAGACAGACTGCATATAAATTAATTTATGTGCTCAGTGTATATCACTAATACAAAGATTATGATAAACTATATCAAATGAAACTATAATGTCTAGTCTTATCAAATATTATACTAATAAAGGTTCAAACCTCAATTTGCCTCCTTAACTTGGAATCAACGGCCAATTTACTCAGATTTTAAATTTTTTATCAAATTTATCTGCCAACTTGGCAAAAACGGCCAATTCAGTCTAAATTCTCACAAAATTAAGAGATTGGATTCCACACATCATGCAAAGCAAGTAAAATTCAATTAAATGATCTAATCAATAAGTAAAATTCAATTTAGTCCTCAAAACTTTATATTAAGTATCAAACTCAATTAAAATGAATTTACTAAGAAATTTAAATTACATAATAGTAACTAATTACTAATTTTCCTATCCATTTGACTAAATTATGCTAAAAATATTAGAAATTAAGATTAATTATTTTTAAAAACTAATTTTTTAATTTTAGTAAAAATTTAAATTTGCATGAGTTTAATTTTTTTATTTAATTTAATTTTTTTATTAAAATCAATAATTTAATTATTTTTTGTTAGATATTTTATTATACAGATTATTTTACTAAGTTTAATACATAATATAAAGTTTAATGACTAAAATGAACTTTACTTATTCATTAGGTCCTTCATTCACTTACTTTGCATGATGCATGGAATCCAATCTCTTAAGTTAGTGAGAATTTAGACTAAAATGGCTACTTTTGCCAAGTTGGTGGGTGAAATCGGCTAAAAATTTAAAATCCGAGTAAATTAGCCATTGACTTCAAGTTAAGGACGCAAATTGATCTTTAAATCATACTGATAAAACTCCAACTTAATCCAGCAAGCAAACAAGAAGAAGAAGAAGGATTTCTTCTTCAAAAAAAAAAGGGGGGGAACAAGAAGCTCCACCATGATACCATGAACACATTATGCAGTATAATTTTCTTAAAAATATAGTAATTAAAATTGAAAAGCAACATAAGATTTTACATAGATCATTTCGATATAATCTTTAATCATTGTAATTCAAATTTATTAATTAAAATTTTACTATTCAATAAATAAGATATCCTCCACTAGAAATATAATTTTATAAAATTTCAACTTTTTAATTGAATTTAAAGTAAAAATAACATAATATGATAGGTCATATTGAATATGAACAGGGAAGGATCGCAATCCAAAATCTTACATAAAATTGAGGCTGCTTTTGTGAGAGCCACAAAAAATTATCTTCACCCACTATGTAATAATTATTATTATAAATTCAAGAGTGTATAAATGATATGGTAATGCTCTTCTATCTTAACTAAGGTTTCAAGTTCAAATCTTGAGTATACAGTTGCGTTTTCAAGGAAAACCTCTATAATTATATTTTGATTGCACTAAAAATATAATAATTATTATAAGACTAACACTATCCATTCATTCTAATTTAGCTTTTATCTGCCACACACATATGTAATTGTTTTCCATTTTAGTATGTAATTTTTTTTTATAAATTTTATTCACGTACTTTAATGTTAATTCTAATTTAAATTTTTAATGAAATTATTAGTTAAAATTATGATGGTATGACTATAATTCCAGCCATAAAAAAAAAAAGGTCGGATTAATATTAGAATTACTGACTTATTCTTAAACGCTTTAGTGAAATTTTCTTATCATTTTTGTTTAAAATTCTAGAAACTTAATGCTGGAGGTGCCTTTTAAATGTTCCAGAAAATAGAAAAAAAATTAGAGATAAATAAGAAGTTAGATTGTTAGATCTTCTTTTAAATCTCGATAAAAATGAATACGATATTGAAAAAAAGAATTTATCATCAAATTGTCTGTTTACTTATTTAAATATTTTCATTATTTTATTATAGAATGAAGTAACAATTCTAATATCAAGTCAACTCTTTTTTCGATTTTACGGTTAATATTTTATAGCCACGCCATCAAATTTTAGATGATAATTTTACCGGATACGAAAATTGAAACCAATATCAAAATAAATTATTAAAATTTTAAAAAATTAGAAACTACATACTAAATTAAAAAATAAGTGTAATATTGTATTGGACAATTAAGCATTTAATTTACATACTAATATTAAATGGATTAGCATATTATAAAAGGAAATTAGCATTTTATGTAAATAAATCTGTCATAGCGTACACTCTCATGTTAGCACAGAATACACTATTTTTGAAGTTTTATTCAACAATTTAAATTTATGGTGAATTGAGATATCAAATCTGTCACATATATACTCAATGCAATATTAATTTTTTTTCTATTTTATTCTTGTGTCGGAATAGATATATAATAAATTTTATCGTATCTATAGAAAGATAATTTAATCTAATTTAATTATTTTTTTTCCTATAATTAAGTATATTAAATGCTTTCTTAATTCAAGTAAATTACAGTTAATATGACATGAAGGAAGTATAATTAAAAAATTTAATAGACATTTTTGTACAAAGGCATAAAAGTATAAATTATTCTTGAAATTTCCACTAACAGTGAGAATTTCATGCTCTGATATTCTCCCATTTATTAGGCGAGAGGAGAAAGAGTTGTGAAATAAGTGGCTTTTATTAAAGCTGTGCAATTTTGATCAGATGGGCAAAGACATTTAGACTAATATTTAGAAAAGCACATCATAAATAGATTAAAAATATATATACTTCTGAATTTTAATCATTTAATCAATTTAATCTTTTAATTTTTATTTTAACTTAATAAATATTTGAATTTACTTTTTTATCATATTGTAATATTTTTTTAACACGTGTCTTTATTTAATACGTCCACATATATTGTATAAAAATATTTAAATATTACCAAAAAGTAAAATTTAAATACAATTGAAAGTTATTATCTTTTTTAGAGGGACGGAGAAATATGTATTTAGTCCCATAAATAAGTAATCAGGAATACTATCGATCAAAAGTCCATAGTGGATCTTCCAGTACTAGAAGAGAGACTCAGAGCAAATGGCACTTCTCTTTTTCTTATTTGACCTAAATATATCAAGAAATTGTTACAAATTCTTGTTACAAAAACTACTTTTAACTTCACTACTCACTTAGGTGAAACTCAAGAAAAGAAAATAAATAAAACATTGGTATATCAGAGGACAAAGGAAAGCATGAGCTAGTAAAGACAGCAGAGTTGCTGGAGCACTCCAAAATCCTCTTCAAAATGGAACAAGTTTTGTCAACAAGACGTTCAAAATCTAAAACTCAAAGTGATGTGTTACCAACTATGGCTACTAGGACCTTAGACTCCAATTCTTTTTCATGAAGAAAAGAAAAGAAACAAACATTGTTATATCAGGGGACAAAAGCAAGCATGAAACTGGTGCAGAGTTGCTGGAGCACTCCAAAATATTCTTCAGGATGGACCAAGTCCTAGCTATGTTTAAGCTTGAGATTTCATTTTGTCAAGAAGATATTCAAAATCTAAAATTCAAAGTGATCTGGCATCAACTATGGCTTCTAGGACCTTAGACTCCAATTCTTTTTCATCAACCCACACGGAACTTTGTTGGCGCAACAGCTCATTTTTCTCTTTCTTCTTCTCTTCCCTTGTTCTTTCTTTCATCCTCCAATTCTCAAGTTTCTCACTTCTTTCTTTCAACTGTGATGGCATAGTCAAAGCACATTAATTAAAACTATGAATAAATACATCTTGTCAATATAGAAAGAAGAATGGAAAAGTGAGCCCTTTTGACAGAGACTCCTGTATGATGGTATGATATGGACAGTCTGCAAAATCCTATTTCCTTTTACATTATACAGAACTTAAATAAAATAGACATGGATTCTAGAACCCAATTCTAAACATTTTAAACAAGTTCACCTCCCAGTCTTTAGCTGGAAACTGGCTCATTTGCAGTTCTGTAGTTTGAGAATACTTATACAACAGGATAATAACATGCATTCCTTCCATCCATAAACTGATAAACACCTCTCGCATATAAACACTAAAATTAATTGGAGAGTCCGAGTGCTAGCTTGAGATGGTATTACCTTTAGTGCTCATATATTTACAGCCACAAGTACTACATTTGCTGCCATCAACATTAAAAGAAATGGAGAAATACCCAATTTAAGGAAGAAAACGTGATTATCTACACTATTCTTACTCAAGCTCAAATCATGCGGTTAGGAAGAAATATAACTAACCAAGCAGTGATGAAGATTTCTGAGTCTGAATTTTCTATCAGCTAGCAATGATTAAAGATCAATAGGAGGGCACTATTCAAAGCTTAAAATCTGTTAAATTCTAATCAATAGCAGTATAAAAAAGGAAAACTGAAAAGGAAATGAATTTTCAGCATATCCTCCGAGATAACTACTAGGAAGAATTTGTTTATTTCATATTTAAAAAATTTCTATTTTCTCCAAAAAAATTAACTTTTCTTTGCAACCAGCGTACCTGCTTATTTTCATTTACCTTTTAACATTTTCTCAACAACCACAGAGAGACAAAAAGAGAGGATGGAATTTTAAAGAAAAGAAAATTGAACTGGGTTTGCCAACAATCTATAAGCAACATAACATAAATAAATGAGTGCAAAGAGTGTAGTCAGGCAACCAGTGAATAGAAGAACGTATTCTCATAGTTTATATCTAATATTCTCTTCACCGTAGAATATTCTATGTAAGCATACTAAAGAAAACAGAAATAATTCAACCTCATTCTGTTCTATCCTTTTCCCATATCTTGCATCCATCAAGGAAAACTAGTAAACACATAATTCAGTACTCAGAATTATCAGGAACTATTTTCCTTCTTTGTCTATTTTTGCAATTAAATAAAAAAAAACGCAAATTAATATTTGAGAGGTGGCTTGCACAACCAGAGTTTTGATAGCCTAATACTTGCAAACTCTGAAATCATCATTCTAATTAATATGGTTAACTACAAGAAAAGAGCTAAAATAATTTAAACTACAATTTAGCAAACTGATAGAAACCCAGAAAACAAATTGGCAAGTTCTTTTCTTTCATTCCCTTTCTCAATAACTAAAAACAAAATAGTTATTGGCAATAAACAAAAGATAGTAGATTTCTAATACTCACAATCCGAATTTCCAATTTGTCAGAATTTGTTCTTTTTCTAATAAGTTACATCATTTTCTTAGCAACTAACACATCAATCTATAAGGGTGCATATGCGAGATCAACAAGGTCAAGAAATAATAATAATAATAATAATAATAATAATAATAATAACAAATCAAATCTAATAGCTTAAAGTCCTTAACTTAACAAAAATTAAAAAGAAAAGAAAACACTAACAAACATAAACACAAACATAAAGTAATAAGATTTTTAAGAAAAAAAGAACAAACTCATAGATACATACAAGCATTTGACGAAACTCTTCTTGAGCAATCATTCGCTCTTGAGCTCTAACTTTAGCAGCTTCAGCTTTTAATTTCTTTTTCTCTTCGTTAGCAATTCTAAGTGCTTCTCTTTTAGCATCATCCTTTCTCTGCTTCTCGATACGCATCAATTCCATTTCTTTTATATACTCTTTGCGCACTTCTTTCACTTGCTTTGCGTAATCCCTTCGAAGCTTAGCTAGTTTTGCCTCTGCTTCTTTTGGGTTCTTTGGGGCTTCCCAGCTTCCTATGAAGCTATTCGGCTCTAAGAAATTGTGGTTGCTGTGACGGCTGGAGAAGAATCGGCATGTTGTACGGACGGCGGAGCGGACGGTGGACGTTGTGGTGGCCATTCTTTCTTGGCGTGAATTCGGGCTGGGAGAGAGTGTGTGAGGGTAGGGATTTTAAGTTGGTTATTGTTGTTAATTGGGGTGGATGAACTTGGGCTACACCTAAATACTACTAAGCTTCCTTTTTTTCTTTTTTTTTTAATCAATTTCATAATGCATTTAAAAAAATAATCCAGAAATATTTTAAAATCAATAAAAAATATTATTTTACAGTGTAATTTTTTTAAAAAAATATATCTTTTTAATTTTTTTAAAAATATTATCTTTTTAATTTTTTAAAAAAATGCAGTATAGTTATATTTTAGTTATATTTAAATTTTTTTTATTGTTTTTTAATTATTTTATTAAAAAAATAAAAAAATAACCAAAACCGTATTTAAAAAAAAGTTACAAGCAGCATTTTTGGTATTTTTACATAATAAGAATAAAAAATGAAAAATATAACCATATTTTTTTATTTTTATAAAAATATATATAAATATTTTTGTTATTTTCCAAAAAAAATACGTGGCAGTGGAGAATAAATTCAAAAGCATCTTTGATTTTGCCTTGGAAATGAAATGTGAGTTAAATTATGCATAATTATTAGTCGGTTTCGGTTTTAAAAAAATTTATATTAAATATTGACCATCGATTTAGTTAATTAAAAAATTATTCGGTTAATTCATTAATTTTTATTTTTTAAAAAAATAAAATTAAGAAAAGATAATAAAATTAAAAAAATTCTACATTAACTAAAAATATGAAAAACAAATAAAAACTAAAAAGAAAAGAATCAAATCAAAAAAATAAAAAGGATATCTTTGTCAATTAAGCAATCTAAATATAAAATTAAAACCAAACAAAAAAGTGACCAATTCAATCAGTCGTCTTTAGGTTCAATATTATGCGGTTTTCTAGCAATTTGGTACATTTGGCTTTTTAGCCACCCCTTTACCTAATTTCAATAAATATTTAAGAAATTGCAAATAAATATTTGTGTAATTTCAATTAAATCTAACCATTTAAAATATTAAAGTACCATAAACAATTATATAATAACTCAAAAATATATAAGTAACTTTTCAATGCAAATAAAATATTATTATTTCGAGAAAAAATAAATTTCCAATGCAAATAACTCAAATTTATATAAGCAAATTTCCAATACAATTAGATATTATTATTTAATTAAAAAATTAATTTATATTAATATACTGTTAAATAATATAATCAAAATACTATTTTCTAGAATAAAAAAAATTACTTAATTAAAAATAATCTATAATTAATAAATTAATTAAACAATAAAAATAAAAATAATACATCAGCATAATACCTATATGCTAAAAGTAAATTCACATGTCAAAATAATTTTTTTTTATGAAAAAGTAAGTATAAATCAAAAAAAAAAAAAGTCTCAATTTATATAAATTTGAGTTATTTGCATTGGAAATTTATTACAAGTTCATCTGTCAAGCATGTCTACTTTCTTTATTTTCAATCTTAGCTTTTTTTAAAAAAAGAATTTGCCTTTATGGTTTTTGAGCATTGCAAGGGCAATAGGGTTGGAAATTGACATAGTTTGAGAAAGCACAGAAGGTGGCTTAGTAAAAATTCTGTGAAACCTGCAATCCAATACAAACCACAATATTCACCACCCTTCTGATAGAGGAGGACTGCCCATGCAGCAGCAATGGCTCAGATAATCAAATACAGATCCCCATTATTTTCCAGTATATCATGTTCAACCCTACTTCAAATTTATGCTTCTTCTCTTATGTTATGTTATGCCCCAAGAATCTGTAGCAGGATCCGATTCTCACAGCTCGGTTTCACCTACTCCTGTTCAGGATCCGTTCTTGATGATGTTTTTAAGCTTCTCATTTGCAGCTACAAGTTCTGCAGCTATGCCTGGTTCATTAGCAGAATGTCCTGCATCTGCAACCACCTGTCCGAAATCGTCTCAGTAAGTAATATGCCATGATCCCCGAAGAACAGCAACAAATATTGCAAAATATGCAACTAGCATATGGGATTAAAACCTGCCTTCTCCTATCATTTTATTTGGATAAACTACAACTTTCCAGCAATTTCCTACCTTTAAATCTGCCTCGGGCCATGCCTTGTGAAGATCCCAAGCAGACATCATAGGACAACAAACATCGTATCTTCCCTGCAAAATAATTCACTTGGGTGAGGTCAGACTTCAATTCCTACCTGTTCATGCAGCATAAGAAATTCTGCTAACTTCAATATCAACAGCTTTAGCAGTACTATAATGTAACTACCAAAAGAAAACAGACATAAATAAGATTTTGATAATATGGCCAGATTATAAGAATTGATCATAGTAATGGATGTTCATAATTATTAAAGCTTATCGGACAGAAATACCCAGCAGGTTATTTCCAAAGTTTGCACAGAAATAGGCCACTGAAACAAATATGCTGTCACTTAAACAGACAAAGTGACAAGTTCAAACAAAAAGAGGACATGCTAATCATCTTGAAACACTATCTAACACGAGTGATCAATCACTAAATTGATTTGCCTTATGAAAGCACTCTCTTTTCCCACTACGAAGAGAGTACATATTATATAGTGAATAAAGGCAACAAAAACACAAACCTGTACAATTGTAGCATGTATATGCCTTATTTTATCAACATTGTCCAATAGGAAAGAATCTGAAGGAAAAAAGCCCTTGTTAACAAAGTAGTGGTTTTCAATTCTTGCAAAAGCCTGCAATGGACAAGACAAATATGAGCAAAAATGTCAATATTCCAATCATCCTATATATCCAGTAAGCTGTAGAAAAGTAATTAGCTTAATCTATTTGGTGTTAATTTGTACATGGAAAGTTAAAAAAAAAAAAAAAAAGCTGAAAGATACCTAATAAATGTAGCAAACTGTGTACTAACAAATCAGTAAGCTGATTTAGATATTCACCCATGTCATTCACATTTGAGCACCCAACAGAGAACACTTTCCTATAACTTTAAATTTCTTGTGCAGAATGCGATTTTGAAATGGAACAATTGGCATTGCATAAACTCCTGAAGTATCCTTTTTCCAGTACTCAAGATTAAAATCTTAGCTAGTTAGCTTTGATAACAAAACAAGGGCCGTCAAATTTTTTCCAGCAGTGGATTGGAAGCACCATTTTTATTTATTTTATCATGGTCACCTTATAGGTAAATTACCCAATGCATAGAACGCTTATAAAGAAAACACTGCAGTATTATTGGAAATTATATGCTTGCCAAGCAGTTTGCCTTAGTCATTCAAAATCTCGTACAGATTGATGCATTAAAGTTTTTCTTTCCAACAAGAAAGTTAGAACCTTAACAGTTGACCCTAAAGTAGCTTACTGCTTACCAACGAAAAATTATCATCATCCCCTCTCTTGATGTTCTCTTCATTTGGCAGAAGATGGGCAGTCATCATTTCCCATTTGGTCCATGCTCTTGCAGCTGCAAACTAAGAAATTATGAAGGTAAATGTTTATTATTTCTACAGTAAGGACCTGATTGCATGAAATTAAGAGACATGTATGCTGCTCATTTTAATCAAATTTACACTAATGCACCAATGATTATACTGAAATCATCTATTAAGAGCAGTTTACCACTCATCGAAAATCTTACTTGTGTTTCCATATCATCAGAGTTCAACCTCTTGCTGTAAGCATCAAGGAAACATCCCCTTTCATTTTCTGGGATAAGATCTCTAAATGGCTCCCAAGCTGCATATTGGAAATATATACACAAGCCACATAAGAATACTTCTTCTTATTCATTCAGGAACAATCCAATGAAACATTTCCTCACTCCAAGTGATTGAGATTTTGGTTGTTAAA
Organism: Ricinus communis; assembly: GCF_019578655.1. Lineage (NCBI taxonomy): Eukaryota > Viridiplantae > Streptophyta > Magnoliopsida > Malpighiales > Euphorbiaceae > Ricinus > Ricinus communis. The sequence continues at coordinate 18,721,131 of NC_063261.1, read as the reverse complement.
GTATTTCACTTTTTCAAGGAAGCTAACAAGCCTTTGCAAGTTCACTAAAACAGGCATATTGTTGATGATTTTAGAATCAAGGACCATAAAGTAATTTACATTTCTTAAATATCAAAGTTCACTTCGCATGTTATAAAAAATTACCTCAGAAAGGAAAACTATAACCCAAAATTCAGTTCAAAGTTCTATAGAATAGATAACAAGGGAGAATGTCTCATCATCTCTGCAGAAGGCCTTCAAAGAAATTAATGAATAACTTTATATACAGAATTACTAATAATGAGTCTAAGCCCAAGACATGCTACGCTACATAGACACCTAAGTTCTGTAAGTTTCCACACACAACCCACAATTTGCTTTTCAATCTTTTATCTTGAAATAATACAATATCAACTGTAGCATCAAAAGAAATACATTTAGCATACCATCTGGGTATATAGCAGCAGCAGCACCCTCGTAAAACCAATCAATCTCTTTCTTTCTTAAAAGAAAGATCCCTCTGAGGACCAATCCAGTAACCTTGCGAACAACATAGAAACGCCAGCAAAACAGAAATAAGTAGGACATAAGAAGAGATTCATTATTATATCTCAATGACCTGGTTTTTCATTATCTGGGAATTTCAGCAAATAAATAATGTTAAACAAAAGTAATTATGCACCTTGTTAGGGTGAGCTTGGCTATATGCAAGGGCCAGAGTACTTCCCCACGAACCACCAAATACCTGCAGAGTAGAATAAGAGTAACACTCACAATAAAACCCACCACTTAATTTAACATAAATTCCGTTCTTAGAAAAAGGAAAATCTTGACCTGCCATTCTGGAATTTGCAAGTATTCTCTTAGCTTTTCAATGTCAGAGATGAGGTCCCAAGTGGTGTTGTCCACTAAGCAAGCATGAGGCGTACTCTTTCCTGCACCTCTCTGAAAAGGGCATGATTTAGAGATATAATGAAACACATAATTTAGCATGATGGTGATTAGCAGAAACACCGACCTGATCAAATAGAATGATTCGGTAAAATTCTGGATCAAAGAATCTACGATTACTTGGTGCAGTTCCTCCTCCTGGGCCTCCATGAAGAAAGACAACTGGCTGCAATATGAGTTAATAACATGATAACCTAGTACAAGTCATAGTAAATTATCTTTCAATCATTAAAAAACAATTATAGAGGTAGCAAGAAAATGCATGGAGATATAAAAGAGTTGTTTGCAAGGAAGAAATTGCATGATCCAATTATTTCCAAATAAGTTAGATTATCATATATTAAACTAATTTTCATTTGACATCACCTTCTACATGTGATAACAACTAGGCATGTAGTCATAGGCTCAGTTGTAACTTAACAGGTACCTAGACTTTTAAACTCGTTGAAAAATATTAGGACTTTCTGGTCAGTACAGAATTCCACTGATCAGTGCAGATTCCACACTTAACTCAGCCTGACAACGCATGGCATGGCAACTATTGTCCAAGTCTTCTGTATCACCACCAGTGAGATGGTAACGTATTATTAGTAGACACTTTCTAATTGAAAGAAGACTTCTTCATTCAATTTGACAGGGCCAGTTCCCCTACAGCTTCTAAAAGAATACAAATGGATTCATTCATTCTATTGCTTTCAAATACCAACAGCAAAAACATGCAAAAGAGCAAACCTTCTCAATGACCATCATCACAGAGCGACATCAGGAAAAACAGAATTCAGCTTAGAAACAAGAATTAGAACGAAGGAAATAGAGGCCTTTATCATAAAAGCTAGTGCCTCGCTCTTCCACTTTCAGTTAACTTTAGTTTGAAAAGCTGCTGTCTAACAATTTCACTACACCAAACCAAAGTCTAAGCAATTGAACAAAACCCACTCCTAAGCACCAAACATGCAAAATTTGATTAAGAATAACAAAGAGGCAACTTTGGTCTATGATCAGTAACACGCCCTCTAGGAAAAACCAACAAAAAAAAAAGTAAAAGGAAACCAAAATGCAAAATTTTCAAAAAAGAGAAATTCAAGAAAGAGAGAACTTTAAATATGATCACTCACATGGCCACTAGGATTTCCAGACTGTTCATAATAAAGAGTATGAAGATCCGAAACCTTCAAAAACCCAGTATCATATGGCTCTATAGGTGGATAAAGATTGCGATTGAGCTCAACTTTCTCTTTACTTTGTTCCATCACTTCACTCGTCTTTAATTCACTCTTGTAACAAAGATTTCTCACACTTAACACTGAACTCTTCCTTCCTGCACAAGAAGTAGAGAAGGGTACAGGTGAATTTTCTATAACATTGTAACAAGAACTCAAAGATTTGTATAAAGAGCAAGAGAGAGAGCAAAAACGTACTGGTGGAAGAAATAGTAAGATGGGAAGATATGGAAGGGGAAGAGAAAAGAAGAGGCAGCGAAGGGGAGTGAGATGGTGGTGAAATTGTTCTAGTTAAACTGAATAAGCACATTGTTGGTGGACTGGGCATCTTTGGACTAATGGGTACTGAATAAAAACTGAATATTGACAGCTGAAGTAGATTATTGATTCTCAATTCCAAAGCCCAAATGTTCTATTGGCTTGTTTTCATGCTTGGTCTGTGTCTATGTTCTCTTTTTCTTGTTCTATTCTTTGTTTGAATGCTGATGCAATATTAAATTCATATGATTATCTACTCTTAAATTGAAAATCTGAATATTTTATTATTAATATTTAAAATGATTAATTATAAAGGAAACTTACCAATCTATATACATATATAAAAGTTGACACACATAATATGTGTTTATTTTGACATATAGGTATTATATTGATAAATAATTTTATATTTATTATATAATTAATTTATTAACTAGTAAGTTTTTTTTTTAATTTCAGAAAATAGTGTTTTAATTATATTTTTAAAATTTGATATTCTAATTATATAATGATTTCTTACTTTTTAAAATAGCATTAAATGTATGTTAGCATCAATTATATATAATTTTTAAATAGATTAATTAATATTTTAAGCATAATTCTTACACTTATTGCATTAATTTATTTTGAAATATTAAGGAGACACTTAAAAATATCTTAATTTTTTAATATTTTTTTTTAAAATATGACAAAATTAAAAAATATTAAAATTAAAATAATAACCGTAGACATGGAACACATAGGGAAATAACTAGTTAACTATTAAAATCTTCTTTGATTAGTAGAATTTTCTATGTTGTTGATTTATAATAAAAAGAAATCTTTATGATTTCAAAATTGGGTTTTCCCTTATTATGATAATATTTTTTTTAAATAATAATTTTACTATACTAGTTTAATTACAATTTATTGTAAAATCATTTAATAATGTTGATGTACCTTTGAATAATTTTAATTACAACATATCTCAAAATCTTCACATAAAAATCAACCTATTTTCCATTGTACAATAATATTTGCAAAATATTGCTTGAATGCCACATCAACTTTAATTAAAATTCTACTTAAACATGGTATTGATGATTTTATTAACTGGTAAGTTGAGTGTTTTTCAAATGACAATTTCAAAATTGAGTAATTAAGCTGAAACTTAGTGAAAAATTCAATAGATAAATACTTACATATGCATTTGCTACACATTTTGATTTCCATGAGAAAATATATTACATTTGCAAGGCAAAAACTAATGTATTCTATATGCTGAGAGCTAAATACTATATCTTGTTCTAGCTCTCCTAAATCTAATCCCAAAAACCTAATGCAAATTTCACAAGCTGAGTACTAAACTATCAAACCCCTGACATGCTCAAAACTTACAGGCTTATTGCAGCAAGTAAGCTTCAAGTGCCAAGATCAGACATGGTGCTAGTCTTCAATTTCTCATCAGGACTACTTCCGCCTTCTTTCTTGACAACAATAATGTCTGAAAGTTGATGGGATTCAGCTTCTTCCAGCATTTGAACAACGAGTCTCATTGTTGGTCTTAATGCTGGGATCTTTGCTGTGCAGTGAACTGCGATTTGCAGAACTTTAATGGCATCCTCTTTCAGCCTCTCTGAAATGTTAGAATCCACGATATCAAGTGAATTTTCTTTTCTGCTGATTTTGCTGTGAACCCAATACACAATATCCTTGTTTTCTCCAAATTCTGGTTCAGTTGGCCTTTTTCCTGTCACCAACTCCATTAGAACTACTCCAAAGCTGTACACATCACTCTTCTCATTCACCTTACATGTGTATGCATATTCTGCATACCAAAGTGCACAAAACAGTCAAATTATGCAACTAATTAGCAACAGAAAGAAAATCAATGAATTAATCTTCAAACAGCAATATCCAAATTAGTCTCCTGATTCTGTAAACAAGCAAAGAACTAATGACAGTAAGAAGGGAAATCTTACCAGGAGCCATGTATCCATAAGTGCCTGCAATCATATTACTCCATTCCCCTCCACCACCACCACCACCACCACCACCACCCTGCACAATCTTAGCAAGTCCAAAATCAGCAATTCTAGGCTTCCAGTCCTCATCCAACAGAATATTGCTCGACTTCACGTCTCGATGAATTACAGGTCTATCAAACCCATGATGCAAGTACTCCAATCCTCTTGCAGCTCCAAGTGCAATTGCATACCTCAGTTCCCACCCAATCTGTATTTTGTTACAAGAATGCAGCTGATCCCATAAGCTTCCATTAGGTAGGTATTCATAAACCAGCAGATTGCTATCCTCACTTGTGATACTACAGAACAGCTTCACCACATTCACATGTCTCACTGTACTCAATGCAGCCACCTCTGCATCATACTCTAACGACCGAAAATTCCTTTTAGTCAGCATAGCTGAGCTGCTCTGGCAACTTTTTCGATCACTCGAATGTGATGTCCAAATATGTTTCACAGCCAGTTCATTTCCATTTCTAAGCAGAACTTTGTACACATTTCCTGATCCTCCTTTGCCGATCAAATTTTCAGACTTGATCGAATCGATGATGTCCCTTTCACTAAAACTTAGTACTCTAAATGATTTCATGTCCCAGGAACTTCGCTTCAGTGGATGATTAAGATTGTTTGGTTTCGACTTCAGATACAATAAATAACCAGCAGATATGACCAAAACTAGCAACCCAGCCGCAAAACAGGATAAAAGTACTCGAAGGTGACTGGAGTTCCTAGCAGTGGATGAACAAGGTCGGATGTTCCTCAGAGTGTTGCTGCATAGTCCAGGATTCCCATTAAATCCTTCGCGAAAGACCCCTAGGGATAAAGAATTAGGTATGGGACCAACCAACTGGTTGTTTGATAGGTCAAGATTGCTGAGTCTTAGAGATGACAAAGAAACTGGTATTTGACCAGAAAGTTTGTTGGATGATAAGTTGAGGGAGTTCAAAGTAGGCAGAGATCCAAGAGTTTCTGGGATTTCCCCGGAAATTGAATTGCCAGAAAGGTTGATATCATCAAGAGAGACACATGAGCCCAGTGAGTCTGGTATAGTACCAAAAAATAGATTTCCATCCAAATGAAGACGGTTTAGTTTCTTCAGTTCACCAATATTTTCTGGGATTCTTCCAGTAAATTGATTTGAACTCAACTGGATCGAAACTAAAGAAGAAGCAGAAGAGATTGCAGCAGGTAATTCACCAGAAAATTGATTGTTGTCTAAAGCTAGTGATCCTAGAGACTTTGCGTAACCAATATCAGCTGTCAAAGGACCTTCAAATTGGTTCATGGTGAGATCAATAATAGTAAGGTTTGGCAAACCCCATATTCCAGCAGGGACAGTACCTGAAAGTGAATTGTTGTTTACTCGTAAACGATTCAAAGACTTACAGTTCGCGTAGCTTTCAGGAACTTGACCTGTGAACTTGTTCTGCAGAATAAGAAGATCAGTCATTTTGCCATTTTTGCACATGTCTGGAGGTATAGGACCTGTCAAGAAATTCTCCGAAACATCGATGTATCCGAAATCCGACCAAGAGCCTAGCTTCTCAGGAAGTGAACCGGTGAACTTGTTTCTGTAAAGGGAGAACTCCGAAAGGTACTTGAATTCGCCGAACTCCGCAGGAATTTCACCAGAGAATTGATTTTCAAATAGTTGCAAAGAAGCAAGTTTTTTCAAGGATATTAACACCCCAATCTCACCTTCAAGCTTATTTGTTGAAGCATCAAAGTTCACTAGGTTTGTGAGATTTCCCAACCCGGCCGGAAGTTTTCCTGACAAGGCATTATTATAAATTTCAAGTTGCCAGAGCTTGCTAAGCTTTCCAATTCCTTCTGGGATTTCTCCAAACAACTCATTATCAGAGAGTTCAAGATTTTCAAGCAGAGTTAGATTTGAAATACCTTCAGGAATCTTACCTTTGATACTACAGTTAGTAAGATAAAGCCAATATAACTTGTTAAACTTGATTACCTCAGCAGGAAAGGAACTCGTCGCATCAAATCGATTGTCACCAAGGCTAAGAAACTCAAGATTGGTAAGATTCTCGAGTGATTTCCAGGGAAAAGAACCTGAAAATCCACTGCCATTTAAATTCAAGATCCTCAACTTATGCAAACTAGACAAGTCAGGAACCTGTCCAGAGAAAAAATTGTTTCCCAAATCCAAGACCTGCAAGTTTCTGCAATTTCTCAAGTCATCAGTAATAACACCACGCAGAAAATTCGATCCCAAAGAAATCTTCTCCAGATATTGCAACGCGCAGATGGAACCAAAAGGAACAACACCCTGAAGCTTCTTCTCAGGAAGACTGATTTCCTTGACAAATCCATCAGCAGTGCAAACGATCCCAGTAAATTTACACACAGAGCTTTGTTCCGTCCATGAAGAGAACACATTTGTCTCCGAATCCTTGAGAGAGGACTTAAAGTTTAGAAGCATTTGAAGATCATCTGATTTGGATGGAGAAACTAACATGAGGAAAACAAGAAAGGAAAGCATCGAAGAATAACATTGCCGGAAAAATTGTGGGTCTGACATGCCGGCCATTGAGGGGTTAGGGGAGGTTTAGTGTTTCCTTTTTTTCTTTTCTTTTTTATTGCTAGTAAGAGGAGTGCAGAAATGTAAGGTTTGGCAGGCTATTAACATATTAAGCACGAGGCTGGCTTGAAATTTCTAGTTCTAATAACGTTGATTAAGAAAGGAGAATAGAACACGTAAATGCATTATCAAAATAAGGATAAATTTCTAAATATACAATTAATATATACATCATTTTTGCCTTGTGGGTAAACATACATAAAAACAGGTTTAAAATTAATGAAAGTTAGAACCACATTTCTGGGTATCTTCTGTACAGTGGGATTAATGCATGAGAGGGACAAATTCTGAAAGTCATAGACAAAGAGATGTCAGGTTGTGAAGAAAATGGAGCAGAAAGGTGGAAGATTTATGGCCGCCTACATTGACTTCTGATTATTGGGCGCCACGTATGCATATGTTTGGCCAGACACTAACAAGTACAAGGACCCAGTATGCCATCTTTTTTCTTCCTTCTTTTTTTATTTTTTCTCTTTTTCTTTTCCTTTTTTTTTTTTTAAATTTTTATTGTCATAATAGGCCACCACCGACTCCAATCACGAGTTTCTGTATTAAGCTTTTATTATTATTATTATTATTATTACTCACAATTTAATTCAACTGAAAATGAACATTTATTAATTGAACTGAAGGAGAGAATTGTTGCATGATTTCTTTTTATATTTAAGGGCCTGTGATTTTTCTATTTTTATTTTAAAGTTTTAAGGTTTTTCTTAATCTTAATACCCTTTCAGTTAATATTATTAAAGGTATTAATTTTATATTAATATAATGTAAATTTCCAACAGCAATATTATTTATTAAGTGATCAAGCTAATGAACCCATGATTAAGAAAACTAATTTTCAAACTTTTTTAATCTTAATTAAAAATATTTGGATAGTTAGTTTGATATTAAATCATTTTAATAATAATTAAAATTAATATTATATTAATATTACATCATAGATAAATGATAAAAAAATTATAATCCTTTAAGTGAAAAAGTGATTATTATGGGTACTTTTCCAATTAATATAAGAACCTAAATGCACATTTTCCTTATCATTACATAGTAAAGAAAACCCAAAAAGAAGGTTTATTTGTGAAAGGAATTGTTGAAAGTATATAAATTTCTCTGTAATCAAAGTCTGGCAAGTCAGTAAAATGGTGATTCAAACAATTATTGGAGTGATCATATGGGTCATTTTTTGTCTGGATATTAAAAGAGAAAGCATATTTGACCATGTACTAAAAAAATAAAGCCCAAAGTTTGTTTTATTATTCCTCAATATATTATTTATTGTCACATTACATAAGAGGCAAACAGTCAGTCAAAGAGTAAGTAGGAGTATGTTGCTGGCATTGGACCTCAACCAGGAAATTGCTGCACAACAGCAATGACTTGCTACAAAGGTTCTTTTTATAATTGATGGCCATTTTCTTCTATGCCCTAATGTCATATCTTCCTTTCTTTTACTTTCTTTTAAATTTAGCCATTATATGGATAGTGAATCTGTTACCAGACTGAAAATTAAGATACTCCAACTTCATAATTATAAGTATGTCCTGAATGAGGATGTGAATAGAAATGGAAATGGATAAGAATGGAAATAGAAATTATTATATTTTATTTATATTTATAATGATTTAATTTGATTTTTATGGGAATAAATTTTTTATTTTTTAAGAAAAATATGTGATTTTTTTATTGATGGAGTAATTTATAATTCTATTTTAATTTTGAAATGATTTTTTATGAACTAACGGATTACTTGAAAATCGGTAAATAAGATGCCGTATCTATTTTAAAATTTTAGATATATATATGTAAATTTATTTATAAATTTCTAAAATAACTAAGAAAGAACGTAACACAAAATAATAATAATAATTAGTGAAGGTTGTTCTGTTGCTAGATGTTCCGCTGAAGGTAATTTAAACATAATAAATAGATATTTTGATAAATTTAAGAAAAAGAATATTATATGTTATAATTTATTTTAGTCGATTGCTATCCATCGGCAAATTCGTGATAAGGTTTGTTAGCAATACAACATTCATTGTTGCTATTTATTAAAATAATTTTCGTTTTTTCAGAAATCATCGATAAATAACATCATTTTCATCATTATCTTTGTTTAAAAATTCAGTCCTTAATTTTTTATTTTTTTTTAATATATTCCAATTCAGTAATGAAATTTTTGGACATCAAATAATTAATTTGTTACCAAATTTTGTTATTTTTCTAAGAATAATTTAATACTAATTCGTGGGCATTACCATTTAAAAATGGAGAAAATTTTCATTCCTAAACTGTATTTCTGTTTGTAATAACTCTATGATATATTGTTTTAAATGTTATTGATTGATGTATGTACATTGGATATCCTAATCACTAAGTAGCCAAAATTCTATGTTCTATGAATTGTCTAGTCCAAAGTATTATGCTGACCACATAAAGAAAAAGGGAAAAAGAAATAGGCACTACTAAGATTATAGTTTTAGAGCAATCTTTTATCATTTTCATATTCTAATGATCATAATTTATGTAAATCTTTAGAATTGATAGTACTAAAAAGAATCTTAACTCTTGCATGTCTTAGTTGTGATAATAATAATAGTTATAAGAAGAACAAAATGGTTTATAATTGTAATAATAATAATTAACAATTTTATATATATTATGTGTGGTTGGTGACAATTAACCTTGTTAACCCCTTATTAAGTAATTATAGTTAAAAAAATAAAATATTTGTTTATGAAATTATTTAAAAAATCCATAATATATATAGACAGCAAGAAGATATTAATGCAATAAAATTTACAAGAAAAATAAAATAAAATAAGAATAGAACCCATATTCTTTTTAGTTTACTTATAATTTTTAAATTTACTTATATCATGAATTAATCTAACTAATATAAAATATATTGATTAGAATTTTTATAAATTAAAAAATATTATTTTAAAAATTTTAATATAAATATAAATTTAAAATTCGAATTTAAAATTTTAATTAAATTCCAACATCTGATTTACCTAATTTTTCATCATCAATTACTCCTCAGGGACCTAATAGAATACTTAGTCAAAGTTGTGTGCAAGACAGGACACCCTATTAAATGTATAAGAATAATTGATATGAAAAGAATATATCAATTTGAAGTGGAATACAGAAAAAGCTTTTCTGATGATCTTTTTTTAATTTTTTTCCCTTTTTATTGTATTAATTGCATATAATATTATTAGTGCTAATTAACTTTTGTTTGCTAGTCAATGACTTTTAAGGAATCATAATATTTTCTTTTTTGTTGTGTCCAGCTATGGGCCTTTCATTTTTCTTCCCACATTTTTAAATATATAAAAGCAAAAGTTGTATTGTAGATTATGCTAATAGCAACAAGAATATTGACAAATTTGGTTGGCAAGAATAATCATGAGTACTTTAGTTTTGGCATGAAAAATATTAAGAGGAAAAATACAAAAGAAAAATGGTAATTAGATTACAAAAGATATAGAATCCCCTTAAAATCAATTAATTAAATTATTTTAATTAAAAAACCTAGAAATAAAAAATCCAATTTTTTAATTAAATCAAAGATGATAACAAATCCATGTGCATGTCCATCAAAGAAGCAGTCACCAACTATAGATTCTCCATCTCCATGCCTTTGAATTGAAATTTCTTTTTGCAAATCATAATAATATTTTTTAAGTATGTACCCATCTCTGTTGAAGCCTATTTTTTAAGTAAGAGATAATGTTAGATGAAGTTTTGAGTTCATAAATGAAACTAACACATTTTTTTCCTCTTGTGTGATTGGAAAAAGTAATTGATTATTCTATTCAACTAAACATCAAAAGAAAGCAAAGAAAAGAAAAATGATAATAACAAGAAAAGGTGAGATCAGAAAGAGACTGGTATGACTAAGATTGTGAGAGATTCAGTGCACCTTTTACTAAAAGTACCCATATCATCTCACAGTCAAACTAAACCTGCCTGCCTATAATAGGAGGACCATATAGTAAAAGGTGAAAATTAAAAGGATTTATATTTAATATATGAGAAAAAAAAAAGTATAATTTTTAAATTCAATAAGGTCCAATGCCCCAAACTCAAATGGCAATGAGACCTCAGTCTAGTGGTTCAGGATGAGGCACCTATGGTCTAATGATCATGTATTTAAATCTTTTTAGCTTCAATTTTTTTTAGATTGTTAGATAGGTGTAGGATTTAAAAATTGGTTCTATTATAGTCATTTACATATATGTTCTATATATATGCAAAACTCATAATAAAGTATAATATATATCCAGTTTCTCTTCGCGTTAAAGATAATCATATATTTTTAAAAAAAATTAATTCAAAAGAATAGAGAACGTGCAATCAGATCTTATTAAGGAATTTTAATATACAAATATACGCAACTATCTTATTACTCAAAACGATTTATAAGATTAAAATATTTATATTATAAAATTTTAAATTTTTTTTTCTTTTCACAGAAACGACTATCATTTGTTAACTTATGTAAACAATTGAAAATTTACATATGAGACAAAGATAAGTAGTAAGTAATTATAATTAGTAAGAGATAAGTATATATGATATGCATCTTTATTTTGTGGGTTCAATTGATCATTCAATTAAAAAGATAAGTTTTTTTCCTTTTTGAATTTCTTTTTTCTTTTAATGAAGAAAATATTGTCTATTTGATAACATTTCCTATACATATCTAACCAAACACGATATATACCCAACACAAAAACTTCAACTATCTTTTTCTTCATTCATAAACTCATTGTAGTTTTTGGATAGCTCACTATGGCTATTAATCCAAGAATTTTAAGCTTTTGATTCACCTAAT